>NW_021822676.1:187819-283925 GCF_901001165.1 Salmo trutta
CTCTCTCCTCTCCTAGCCCTCTCCTCTCCCCCTCTTCCCTATCTCCTACCCCTCTCCTCTCCCCCCCTCTCCTATCCTCTCCTCTCCTCTCCCCTCTCCTCTCCTCTCCTCTCCTCTCCCCCTCCTCCTCTCCCCCCCCCCTCTCTCTCTCCTCTCCTCTCCTCTCCTCTCCTCTCCACTCAGATGCGTTAAGCTGCTTTCCTGCATTAAAACTAAATGTGATTACAACACAACAGATAATAAAACCCTTATCTGAGTCGTGCCAAAGAGCAGAGCATGAATTAAAACTAAGCCCTGGCCTTAAGGAGTTACCATATAAATCCATAAGAATCATCAATCTGGCCTGTGTGGAAGGAGACACCTACTGGCCTTTATATTATATTATCAACTAGCTGCCTGCTACACATCACGATGTTACATGTTTTTAGAAACACTTACAAATAAACATTAGTTATAAAATGAACACCACGTATTCCAATGGCAACCAGGAAGTCCATCATCGGATAGGATGGACTACTGTGAAGTAAGGTTAGGCTACCTGTGGGTTAGGCTACCTGTGGGTTTGGCTACCTGTGGGTTAGGCTACCTGTGGGTAAGGCTACCTGTGGGTAAGGCTACCTGCGGCTCAGGCTACCTGTGGGTTAGGCTACCTGTGGGTTAGGCTACCTGTGGGTTAGGCTACCTGTGGGTAAGGCTACCTGCGGCTCAGGCTACCTGCGGGTTAGGCTACCTGTGGGTAAGGCTACCTGTGGGTTAGGCTACCTGTGGGTTAGGCTACCTGTGGGTTAGGCTACCTGTGGGTTAGGCTACCTGTGGGTAAGGCTACCTGCGGCTCAGGCTACCTGCGGGTTAGGCTACCTGTGGGTTAGGCTACCTGTGGGATTAGGCTACCTGTGGGTTAGGCTACCTGTGGGTTAGGCTACCTGTGGGTTAGGCTACCTGTGGGTTAGGCTACCTGTAGGTTAGGCTACCTGTGGGTTAGGCTACCTGTGGGTTAGGCTACCTGTGTGTTAGGCTACCTGTAGGTTAGGCTACCTGTGGGTTAGCCTACCTGTGGGTTAGGCTACCTGTGGGTTAGGCTACATGTGGGTTAGGCTACCTGTGGGTTAGGCTACCTGTAGGTTAGGCTACCTGTGGGTTAGGCTACCTGTGGGTTAGGCTACCTGTAGGTTAGGCTACCTGTGGGTTAGGCTACCTGTGGGTTAGGCTACCAGCGGGTCAGGCTACCAGTGGGTTAGGCTAATAGTAGGTTAGGCTAACAGTAGGTTAGGGTAACAGTAGGTTAGGCTAACAACAGGTTAGGCTAACAGCAGGTTAGGGTAACAGCAGGCTAGGCTAACAGCAGGTTAGGGTAACAGTAGGTTAGGCTAACAACAGGTTAGGGTAACAGCAGGTTAGGGTAACAGTAGGTTAGGGTAACAGCAGGTTAGGCTAACAGCAGGTTAGGCTAACAGCAGGTTAGGCTAACAGCAGGTTAGGCTAATAGTAGGTTAGGGTAACAGTAGGTTAGGGTAACAGTAGGTTAGGCTAACAACAGGTTAGGCTAACAGCAGGTTAGGGTAACAGCAGGCTAGGCTAACAGCAGGCTAGGCTAACAGCAGGTTAGGCTACCTGTCTGGCAGGGGATTGGTCATTAACAATACATTCTGTATTTAAACAGTTTTGCTTCTGTCATTGTTTATTGATTTGTTTGTTTGCTTCTTTCTCTCGTGAATAAACATGAGAGTGGGCGTTGTCAGATGATTCAACACAATAAATAGTCGACCTACTCATCAGACCGGAACACGGACTGTCTACTTCAGGGTTACCATAGCGACATCCAATCACATTCGTTCCAGAGTTTGTGTAAAACGAACCGGAACTTAATATGGACAACGCCACATATGTAACAATTTCCAGCTGATTACAGAGTAAATCAGGACCAATGGGGAGCTACTTTACCGTCTGTGATTTGAGAGTCTGGTTTATTAGAATCAACATGACATCATCCCTAAACCTCACCTGGTCAGGTCAGCATCTCCTCTAACCATAACCCTCCCTAAAGACAGCATCTCCTCTAACCCTCCCTAAAGACAGCATCTCCTCTAACCATAACCCTCCCTAAAGACAGCATCTCCTCTAACCCTCCCTAAAGACAGCATCTCCTCTAACCCTCCCTAAAGACAGCATCTCCTCTAACCATAACCCTCCCTAAAGACAGCATCTCCTCTAACCCTCCCTAAAGACAGCATCTCCTCTAACCATAACCCTCCCTAAAGACAGCATCTCCTCTAACCCTCCCTAAAAACAGCATCTCCTCTAACCCTCCCTAAAGACAGCATCTCCTCTAACCATAACCCTCCCTAAAGACAGCATCTCCTCTAACCCTCCCTAAAGACAGAGTGGTCTGCCAGCTTTTTCCTCAAGATGTGCAGCGCTGGTTGAAGTTAATCTACAGGCCTCCAGTACAACCTGTTGATGGAAAAGCTATGGCAGATTGTTCTGTCAGAAACTGAGATCTGATACTTTGGATGGAAGAAGATCGGAATATATCCCACGTAGTATCTATCCATGTGAACGGTAGAGGTAGTATCTATCCATGTGAACGGTAGGGGTAGTATCTATCCATGTGAACGGTAGGGGTAGTATCTATCCATGTGAACGGTAGGGGTAGTATCTATCCATGTGAACGGTAGGGGTAGTAAATATCCATGTGAACGGTAGGGGTAGTATCTATCCATGTGAACGGTAGGGGTAGTATCTATCCATGTGAACGGTAGGGGTAGTATCTATCCATGTGAACGGTAGGGGTAGTATCTATCCATGTGAACGGTAGGGGTAGTATCTATCCATGTGAACGGTAGGGGTAGTATCTATCCCGTTTTAACGGTAGGGGTAGTAAATATCCCGTTTTAACGGTAGGGGTAGTAAATATCCCGTGTGAACGGTAGGGGTAGTAAATATCCCGTGTGAACGGTAGGGGTAGTATCTATCCCGTGTGAACGGTAGACGTTATAAATATCCCGTGTGAACGGTAGGGGTAGTAAATATCCCGTGTGAACGGTAAATATCCCGTGTGAACGGTAGGCGTTATAAATATCCCGTGTGAACGGTAGGCGTTATAAATATCCCGTGTGAACGGTAGAGGTAGTAAATATCCCGTGTGAACGGTAGAGGTAGTAAATATCCCGTGTGAACGGTAGGCGTAGTAAATATCCCGTGTGAACGGTAGGCGTTATAAATATCCCGTGTGAACGGTAGGGGTAGTAAATATCCCGTGTGAACGGTAGGGGTAGTAAATATCCCGTGTGAACGGTAGGGGTAGTAAATATCCCGTGTGAACGGTAGGGGTAGTAAATATCCCGTGTGAACGGTAGAGGTAGTAAATATCCCGTGTGAACGGTAGGGGTAGTAAATATCCCGTGTGAACGGTAGGGGTAGTAAATATCCCGTGTGAACGGTAGGCGTTATAAATATCCCGTGTGAACGGTAGGGGTAGTAAATATCCCGTGTGAACGGTAGGGGTAGTAAATATCCCGTGTGAACGGTAGGGGTAGTAAATATCCCGTGTGAACGGTAGAGGTAGTAAATATCCCGTGTGAACGGTAGGCGTTATAAATATCCCGTGTGAACGGTAAACGTAGTAAATATCCCGTGTGAACGGTAAACGTAGTAAATATCCCGTGTGAACGGTAAACGTAGTAAATATCCCGTGTGAACGGTAAACGTAGTAAATATCCCGTGTGAACGGTAGAGGTAGTAAATATCCCGTGTGAACGGTAGGCGTTATAAATATCCCGTGTGAACGGTAGGGGTAGTAAATATCCCGTGTGAACGGTAGGCGTAGTAAATATCCCGTGTGAACGGTAAACGTAGTAAATATCCCGTGTGAACGGTAAACGTAGTAAATATCCCGTGTGAACGGTAGGCGTTATAAATATCCCGTGTGAACGGTAGGCGTAGTAAATATCCCGTGTGAACGGTAAACGTAGTAAATATCCCGTGTGAACGGTAGGGGTAGTAAATATCCCGTGTGAACGGTAGGCGTTATAAATATCCCGTGTGAACGGTAGGGGTAGTAAATATCCCGTGTGAACGGTAGACGTAGTAAATATCCCGTGTGAACGGTAGAGGTAGTAAATATCCCGTGTGAACGGTAGGCGTTATAAATATCCCGTGTGAACGGTAGGCGTTATAAATATCCCGTGTGAACGGTAGACGTTATAAATATCCCGTGTGAACGGTAAACGTTATAATTATCCCGAGGGGCGCTTCTATTCATGTGATTATAAATACCGGAACCTCGTGGAGTCATACCGTTATCCAGCCAACTGTTAGACCAGACAGGAAACGAAAAACAGACAATCACCAATGAAGTTGTGTGAACAGGATAGAAAGCCGACAGTCGCTTATTCTACAGGCTTGTGTCCCCCTCCTTACCTGACATTTCCTGATGAGGCACATCGACAAGACTGAACCCTTTGGCGGTGAACGCTTGTCTAACATCACTGCACGTTTTCGCTTTGATATCTCCTCCACATGACAGGGACAACACCGATAAAGTGCAACACACCACTCGTACTCTCCACATTGTAAGTCGTCGGTAATAAATCCTCGTTAAAGTGAAATAAATCCGTTATAGACAAGCCCGAACGGCTGGTCAATCCACGCGTGTGAAACCAGATTCTGCAATGCTCCCTCCTTCCGTCCGTGATTTTTACTTTCTCCGGCTCGCTGCAGAATGTCAAAATGTTTATCAACCCGAAAATCACAATTAACTTATTATTTCAATCCGTTCATAGCTCATAGCAGAATCTCTCTCTCTCTCTCGTCCTGTCCTCTCTCTCTCTGAACAAGATTCCGCCCGACGTCGTTCCGCAACATGAAGCAACACCTTGAGCTCTCTGTTAATATAACTTGTGCCCTAGACCCCCCTACTAGATGCAGCGCCTCTGTGTTTCTGTCAACGGAGGAAAGTAGAAATCCAGGGATAAAACACACACACGGCTCACAGCCCAGTCACCGCTCCACGGCACCCGGCAAAACACGGAGTGGAGTAGGGCGGTCTGCCTCATACCAAGCATCCAGGGGCGCAAACATGGGGTTTTCTCAAGGCTAGGGGCGCAAATATGGGGTTTTGTAAAGGCTAGGGGTGCAAATATGGGGTTTTCTCAAGGCTAGGGGCGCAAACATGGGGTTTTCTCAAGGCTAGGGGCACAAATATGGGGTTTTCTCAAGGCTAGGGGCGCAAATATGGGGTTTTCTCAAGGCTAGGGGCACAAATATGGGGTTTTCTCAAGGCTAGGGGCGAAAACATGGGGTTTTCTCAAGGCTAGGGGCACAAATATGGGGTTTTCTAAAGGCTAGGGGCGCAAACATGGGGTTTTCTAAAGGCTAGGGGCGCAAATATGGGGTTTTCTCAAGGCTAGGGGCGCAAATATGGGGTTTTCTAAAGGCTAGGGGCGCAAATATGGGGTTTTCTAAAGGCTAGGGGCGCAAATATGGGGTTTTCTCAAGGCTATGGGCGCAAATAGGGGGTTTTCTCAAGGCTAGGGGCGCAAATATGGGGTTTTCTAAAGGCTAGGGGAGCAAACATGGGGTTTTCTAAAGGCTAGGGGCGCAAATATGGGGTTTTCTAAAGGCTAGGGGCGCAAATATGGGGTTTTCTCAAGGCTAGGGGTGCAAATATGGGGTTTTCTCAAGGCTAGGGGTGCAAATATGGGGTTTTCTCAAGGCTAGGGGCACAAATAGGGGGTTTTCTCAAGGCTAGGGGCGCAAATATGGGGTTTTCTCAAGGCTAGGGGCGCAAAAATGGGGTTTTCTCAAGGCTAGGGGTGCAAATATGGGGTTTTCTCAAGGCTAGGGGCACAAATATGGGGTTTCTCAAGGCTAAGGGGGCAAATATGGGGTTTTCTCAAGGCTAGGGGCGCAAATATGGGGTTTTCTCAAGGCTAGGGGCACAAATATGGGGTTTTCTCAAGGCTAGGGGCGCAAACATGGGGTTTTCTCAAGGCTAGGGGCACAAATATGGGGTTTTCTAAAGGCTAGGGGCGCAAACATGGGGTTTTCTAAAGGCTAGGGGCGCAAATATGGGGTTTTCTAAAGGCTAGGGGCGCAAATATGGGGTTTTCTCAAGGCTATGGGCGCAAATAGGGGGTTTTCTCAAGGCTAGGGGCGCAAATATGGGGTTTTCTAAAGGCTAGGGGAGCAAATATGGGGTTTTCTAAAGGCTAGGGGCGCAAATATGGGGTTTTCTAAAGGCTAGGGGCGCAAATATGGGGTTTTCTCAAGGCTAGGGGTGCAAATATGGGGTTTTCTCAAGGCTAGGGGCACAAATATGGGGTTTCTCAAGGCTAAGGGGGCAAATATGGGGTTTTCTAAAGGCTAGGGGCGCAAATATGGGGTTTTCTAAAGGCTAGGGGCGCAAATAGGGGGTTTTCTCAAGGCTAGGGGCGCAAATATGGGGTTTTCTAAAGGCTAGGGGCGCAAATAGGGGGTTTTATCAAGGCTAGGGGTGCAAATATGGGGTTTTCTCAAGGCTAGGGGTGCAAATATGGGGTTTTCTCAAGGCTAGGAGCGCAAATATGGGGTTTTCTAAAGGCTAGGGGTGCAAATATGGGGTTTTCTCAAGGCTAGGGGCGCAAACATGGGGTTTTCTCAAGGCTAGGGGCGCAAATATGGGGTTTTTCTCAAGGCTAGGGTCGCAAATATGGGGTTTTCTAAAGGCTAGGGGCGCAAATAGGGGGTTTTCTCAAGGCTATGTGCGCAAATATGGGGTTTTCTCAAGGCTAGGGGCGCAAATATGTGGTTTTCTCAAGGCTAGGGGCGCAAACATGGGGTTTTCTCAAGGCTAGGGGCGCAAATATGGGGTTTTCTCAAGGCTAGGGGCGCAAATATGGGGTTTTCTCAAGGCTAGGGGCGCAAATATGGGGTTTTCTCAAGGCTAGGGGCACAAATATGGTGTTTTCTAAAGGCTATTGGCGCAAATATGGGGTTTTCTCAAGGCTAGGGGCGCAAATATGGGGTTTTCTCAAGGCTAGGGGCGCAAATATGGGGTTTCTCAAGGCTAAGGGGGCAAATATGGGGTTTTCTAAAGGCTAGGGGCGCAAATATGGGGTTTTCTAAAGGCTAGGGGCGCAAATAAGGGGTTTTCTCAAGGCTAGGGGCGCAAATATGGGGTTTTCTAAAGGCTAGGTGCGCAAATAGGGGGTTTTCTCAAGGCTAGGGGCGCAAATATGGGGTTTTCTCAAGGCTAGGGGCGCAAATATGGGGTTTCTCAAGGCTAAGGGGGCAAATATGGGGTTTTCTAAAGGCTAGGGGCGCAAATATGGGGTTTTCTAAAGGCTAGGGGCGCAAATAGGGGGTTTTCTCAAGGCTAGGGGCGCAAATATGGGGTTTTCTAAAGGCTAGGGGCGCAAATAGGGGGTTTTCTCAAGGCTAGGGGTGCAAATATGGGGTTTTCTCAAGGCTAGGGGCGCAAATATGGGGTTTTCTCAAGGCTAGGGGCGCAAATATGGGGTTTTCTAAAGGCTAGGTGTGCAAATATGGGGTTTTCTCAAGGCTAGGGGCGAAAACATGGGGTTTTCTCAAGGCTAGGGGCGCAAATATGGGGTTTTCTCAAGGCTAGGGGCGCAAATATGGGGTTTTCTAAAGGCTAGGGGCGCAAATATGGGGTTTTCTAAAGGCTAGGGGCGCAAACATGGGGTTTTCTAAAGGCCAGGGGCGCAAATATGGGGTTTTCTCAAGGCTAGGGGCGCAAATATGGGGTTTTCTCAAGGCTAGGGGCGCAAACATGGGGTTTTCTCAAGGCTAGGGGCGCAAATAGGGGGTTTTCTCAAGGCTAGGGGCGCAAATATGGGGTTTTCTCAAGGCTAGGGGCGCAAATATGGGGTTTTCTAAAGGCTAGGGGCGCAAATATGGGGTTTTCTCAAGGCTAGGGGCGCAAATAGGGGGTTTTCTCAAGGCTAGGGGCGCAAATATGGGGTTTTCTAAAGGCTAGGGGAGCAAACATGGGGTTTTCTAAAGGCTAGGGGCGCAAATATGGGGTTTTCTAAAGGCTAGGGGCGCAAATATGGGGTTTTCTCAAGGCTAGGGGTGCAAATATGGGGTTTTCTCAAGGCTAGGGGCACAAATATGGGGTTTCTCAAGGCTAAGGGGGCAAATATGGGGTTTTCTCAAGGCTAGGGGCGCAAATATGGGGTTTTCTCAAGGCTAGGGGCACAAATATGGGGTTTTCTCAAGGCTAGGGGCGCAAACATGGGGTTTTCTCAAGGCTAGGGGCACAAATATGGGGTTTTCTAAAGGCTAGGGGCGCAAACATGGGGTTTTCTAAAGGCTAGGGGCGCAAATATGGGGTTTTCTCAAGGCTAGGGGCGCAAATATGGGGTTTTCTAAAGGCTAGGGGCGCAAATATGGGGTTTTCTCAAGGCTATGGGCGCAAATAGGGGGTTTTCTCAAGGCTAGGGGCGCAAATATGGGGTTTTCTAAAGGCTAGGGGAGCAAACATGGGGTTTTATAAAGGCTAGGGGTGCAAATATGGGGTTTTCTAAAGGCTAGGGGCGCAAATATGGGGTTTTCTCAAGGCTAGGGGTGCAAATATGGGGTTTTCTCAAGGCTAGGGGCACAAATATGGGGTTTCTCAAGGCTAAGGGGGCAAATATGGGGTTTTCTAAAGGCTAGGGGCGCAAATATGGGGTTTTCTAAAGGCTAGGGGCGCAAATAGGGGGTTTTCTCAAGGCTAGGGGCGCAAATATGGGGTTTTCTAAAGGCTAGGGGCGCAAATAGGGGGTTTTATCAAGGCTAGGGGTGCAAATATGGGGTTTTCTCAAGGCTAGGGGTGCAAATATGGGGTTTTCTCAAGGCTAGGAGCGCAAATATGGGGTTTTCTAAAGGCTAGGGGTGCAAATATGGGGTTTTCTCAAGGCTAGGGGCGCAAACATGGGGTTTTCTCAAGGCTAGGGGCGCAAATATGGGGTTTTCTCAAGGCTAGGGGCGCAAATATGGGGTTTTCTAAAGGCTAGGGGCGCAAATATGGGGTTTCTCAAGGCTAGGGGCGCAAACATGGGGTTTTCTCAAGGCTAGGGGCGCAAATATGGGGTTTTCTCAAGGCTAGGGGCGCAAATATGGTGTTTTCTCAAGGCTAGGGGCGCAAATATGGGGTTTTCTCAAGGCTAGGGGCACAAATATGGTGTTTTCTAAAGGCTATTGGCGCAAATATGGGGTTTTCTCAAGGCTAGGGGCGCAAATATGGGGTTTTCTCAAGGCTAGGGGCGCAAATATGGGGTTTCTCAAGGCTAAGGGGGCAAATATGGGGTTTTCTAAAGGCTAGGGGCGCAAATATGGGGTTTTCTAAAGGCTAGGGGCGCAAATAAGGGGTTTTCTCAAGGCTAGGGGCGCAAATATGGGGTTTTCTAAAGGCTAGGTGCGCAAATAGGGGGTTTTCTCAAGGCTAGGGGCGCAAATATGGGGTTTTCTAAAGGCTAGGGGCGCAAATAGGGGGTTTTCTCAAGGCTAGGGGCGCAAATATGGGGTTTTCTAAAGGCTAGGGGCGCAAATAGGGGGTTTTCTCAAGGCTAGGGGTGCAAATATGGGGTTTTCTCAAGGCTAGGGGCGCAAATATGGGGTTTTCTCAAGGCTAGGGGCACAAATAGGGGGTTTTCTCAAGGCTAGGGGCGCAAATATGGGGTTTTCTCAAGGCTAGGGGCGCAAAAATGGGGTTTTCTCAAGGCTAGGGGTGCAAATATGGGGTTTTCTCAAGGCTAGGGGCACAAATATGGGGTTTCTCAAGGCTAAGGGGGCAAATATGGGGTTTTCTCAAGGCTAGGGGCGCAAATATGGGGTTTTCTCAAGGCTAGGGGCACAAATATGGGGTTTTCTCAAGGCTAGGGGCGCAAACATGGGGTTTTCTCAAGGCTAGGGGCACAAATATGGGGTTTTCTAAAGGCTAGGGGCGCAAACATGGGGTTTTCTAAAGGCTAGGGGCGCAAATATGGGGTTTTCTAAAGGCTAGGGGCGCAAATATGGGGTTTTCTCAAGGCTAGGGGCGCAAATAGGGGGTTTTCTCAAGGCTAGGGGCGCAAATATGGGGTTTTCTAAAGGCTAGGGGAGCAAACATGGGGTTTTCTAAAGGCTAGGGGCGCAAATATGGGGTTTTCTAAAGGCTAGGGGCGCAAATATGGGGTTTTCTCAAGGCTAGGGGTGCAAATATGGGGTTTTCTCAAGGCTAGGGGCACAAATATGGGGTTTCTCAAGGCTAAGGGGGCAAATATGGGGTTTTCTAAAGGCTAGGGGCGCAAATATGGGGTTTTCTAAAGGCTAGGGGCGCAAATAGGGGGTTTTCTCAAGGCTAGGGGCGCAAATATGGGGTTTTCTAAAGGCTAGGGGCGCAAATAGGGGGTTTTATCAAGGCTAGGGGTGCAAATATGGGGTTTTCTCAAGGCTAGGGGTGCAAATATGGGGTTTTCTCAAGGCTAGGAGCGCAAATATGGGGTTTTCTAAAGGCTAGGGGTGCAAATATGGGGTTTTCTCAAGGCTAGGGGCGCAAACATGGGGTTTTCTCAAGGCTAGGGGCGCAAATATGGGGTTTTCTCAAGGCTAGGGTCGCAAATATGGGGTTTTCTAAAGGCTAGGGGCGCAAATAGGGGGTTTTCTCAAGGCTATGTGCGCAAATATGGGGTTTTCTCAAGGCTAGGGGCGCAAATATGTGGTTTTCTCAAGGCTAGGGGCGCAAACATGGGGTTTTCTCAAGGCTAGGGGCGCAAATATGGGGTTTTCTCAAGGCTAGGGGCGCAAATATGGTGTTTTCTCAAGGCTAGGGGCGCAAATATGGGGTTTTCTCAAGGCTAGGGGCACAAATATGGTGTTTTCTAAAGGCTATTGGCGCAAATATGGGGTTTTCTCAAGGCTAGGGGCGCAAATATGGGGTTTTCTCAAGGCTAGGGGCGCAAATATGGGGTTTCTCAAGGCTAAGGGGGCAAATATGGGGTTTTCTAAAGGCTAGGGGCGCAAATATGGGGTTTTCTAAAGGCTAGGGGCGCAAAT
Source organism: Salmo trutta (assembly GCF_901001165.1). NCBI lineage: Eukaryota > Metazoa > Chordata > Actinopteri > Salmoniformes > Salmonidae > Salmo > Salmo trutta. Next base: position 198,839 of record NW_021822676.1, read on the forward strand.
AAGGGGTTTTCTCAAGGCTAGGGGCGCAAATATGGGGTTTTCTAAAGGCTAGGTGCGCAAATAGGGGGTTTTCTCAAGGCTAGGGGCGCAAATATGGGGTTTTCTCAAGGCTAGGGGCGCAAATATGGGGTTTCTCAAGGCTAAGGGGGCAAATATGGGGTTTTCTAAAGGCTAGGGGCGCAAATATGGGGTTTTCTAAAGGCTAGGGGCGCAAATAGGGGGTTTTCTCAAGGCTAGGGGCGCAAATATGGGGTTTTCTAAAGGCTAGGGGCGCAAATAGGGGGTTTTCTCAAGGCTAGGGGCGCAAATATGGGGTTTTCTCAAGGCTAGGGGCGCAAATATGGGGTTTTCTCAAGGCTAGGGGCGCAAATATGGGGTTTTCTAAAGGCTAGGTGTGCAAATATGGGGTTTTCTCAAGGCTAGGGGCGAAAACATGGGGTTTTCTCAAGGCTAGGGGCGCAAATATGGGGTTTTCTCAAGGCTAGGGGCGCAAATATGGGGTTTTCTAAAGGCTAGGGGCTCAAATATGGGGTTTTCTAAAGGCTAGGGGCGCAAACATGGGGTTTTCTAAAGGCCAGGGGCGCAAATATGGGGTTTTCTCAAGGCTAGGGGCGCAAATATGTGGTTTTCTCAAGGCTAGGGGCGCAAACATGGGGTTTTCTCAAGGCTAGGGGCGCAAATAGGGGGTTTTCTCAAGGCTAGGGGCGCAAATATGGGGTTTTCTCAAGGCTAGGGGCGCAAATATGGGGTTTTCTAAAGGCTAGGGGCGCAAATATGGGGTTTTCTCAAGGCTAGGGGCGCAAATAGGGGGTTTTCTCAAGGCTAGGGGCGCAAATATGGGGTTTTCTAAAGGCTAGGGGAGCAAACATGGGGTTTTCTAAAGGCTAGGGGCGCAAATATGGGGTTTTCTAAAGGCTAGGGGCGCAAATATGGGGTTTTCTCAAGGCTAGGGGCGCAAATATGGGGTTTTCTCAAGGCTAGGGGCACAAATATGGGGTTTCTCAAGGCTAAGGGGGCAAATATGGGGTTTTCTCAAGGCTAGGGGCGCAAATATGGGGTTTTCTCAAGGCTAGGGGCACAAATATGGGGTTTTCTCAAGGCTAGGGGCGCAAACATGGGGTTTTCTCAAGGCTAGGGGCACAAATATGGGGTTTTCTAAAGGCTAGGGGCGCAAACATGGGGTTTTCTAAAGGCTAGGGGCGCAAATATGGGGTTTTCTCAAGGCTAGGGGCGCAAATATGGGGTTTTCTAAAGGCTAGGGGCGCAAATATGGGGTTTTCTCAAGGCTAGGGGCGCAAATAGGGGGTTTTCTCAAGGCTAGGGGCGCAAATATGGGGTTTTCTAAAGGCTAGGGGAGCAAACATGGGGTTTTATAAAGGCTAGGGGTGCAAATATGGGGTTTTCTAAAGGCTAGGGGCGCAAATATGGGGTTTTCTCAAGGCTAGGGGTGCAAATATGGGGTTTTCTCAAGGCTAGGGGCACAAATATGGGGTTTCTCAAGGCTAAGGGGGCAAATATGGGGTTTTCTAAAGGCTAGGGGCGCAAATATGGGGTTTTCTAAAGGCTAGGGGCGCAAATAGGGGGTTTTCTCAAGGCTAGGGGCGCAAATATGGGGTTTTCTAAAGGCTAGGGGCGCAAATAGGGGGTTTTATCAAGGCTAGGGGTGCAAATATGGGGTTTTCTCAAGGCTAGGGGTGCAAATATGGGGTTTTCTCAAGGCTAGGAGCGCAAATATGGGGTTTTCTAAAGGCTAGGGGTGCAAATATGGGGTTTTCTCAAGGCTAGGGGCGCAAACATGGGGTTTTCTCAAGGCTAGGGGCGCAAATATGGGGTTTTCTCAAGGCTAGGGGCGCAAATATGGGGTTTTCTAAAGGCTAGGGGCGCAAATATGGGGTTTCTCAAGGCTAGGGGCGCAAACATGGGGTTTTCTCAAGGCTAGGGGCGCAAATATGGGGTTTTCTCAAGGCTAGGGGCGCAAATATGGTGTTTTCTCAAGGCTAGGGGCGCAAATATGGGGTTTTCTCAAGGCTAGGGGCACAAATATGGTGTTTTCTAAAGGCTATTGGCGCAAATATGGGGTTTTTCTCAAGGCTAGGGGCGCAAATATGGGGTTTTCTCAAGGCTAGGGGCGCAAATATGGGGTTTCTCAAGGCTAAGGGGGCAAATATGGGGTTTTCTAAAGGCTAGGGGCGCAAATATGGGGTTTTCTAAAGGCTAGGGGCGCAAATAAGGGGTTTTCTCAAGGCTAGGGGCGCAAATATGGGGTTTTCTAAAGGCTAGGTGCGCAAATAGGGGGTTTTCTCAAGGCTAGGGGCGCAAATATGGGGTTTTCTAAAGGCTAGGGGCGCAAATAGGGGGTTTTCTCAAGGCTAGGGGCGCAAATATGGGGTTTTCTAAAGGCTAGGGGCGCAAATAGGGGGTTTTCTCAAGGCTAGGGGTGCAAATATGGGGTTTTCTCAAGGCTAGGGGCGCAAATATGGGGTTTTCTCAAGGCTAGGGGCGCAAATATGGGGTTTTCTCAAGGCTAGGGGCGCAAACATGGGGTTTTCTCAAGGCTAGGGGCGCAAATATGGGGTTTTCTCAAGGCTAGGGGCGCAAATATGGGGTTTTCTAAAGGCTAGGGGCGCAAATATGGGGTTTTCTAAAGGCTAGGTGTGCAAATATGGGGTTTTCTCAAGGCTAGGGGCGAAAACATGGGGTTTTCTCAAGGCTAGGGGCGCAAATATGGGGTTTTCTCAAGGCTAGGGGCGCAAATATGGGGTTTTCTAAAGGCTAGGGGCTCAAATATGGGGTTTTCTAAAGGCTAGGGGCGCAAACATGGGGTTTTCTAAAGGCCAGGGGCGCAAATATGGGGTTTTCTCAAGGCTAGGGGCGCAAATATGTGGTTTTCTCAAGGCTAGGGGCGCATACATGGGGTTTTCTCAAGGCTAGGGGCGCAAATAGGGGGTTTTCTCAAGGCTAGGGGCGCAAATATGGGGTTTTCTCAAGGCTAGAGGCGCAAATATGGGGTTTTCTCAAGGCTAGGGGCGCAAATATGGGGTTTTCTCAAGGCTAGGGGTGCAAACATGGGGTTTTTCTCAAGGCTAGGGGCGCAAACATGGGGTTTTCTCAAGGCTAGGGGCGCAAATATGGGGTTTTCTCAAGGCTAGGGGCGCAAATATGGGGTTTTCTCAAGGCTAGGGGTGCAAACATGGGGTTTTCTAAAGGCTAGGGGCGCAAACATGGGGTTTTCTCAAGGCTAGGGGCTCAAATATGGGGTTTTCTCAAGGCTAGGGGCGCAAATATGGGGTTTTCTCAAGGCTAGGGGCGCAAACATGGGGTTTTCTAAAGGCTAGGGGCGCAAATATGGGGTTTCTCAAGGCTAGGGGCGCAAATATGGGGTTTTCTCAAGGCTAGGGGCGCAAAGATGGGGTTTTCTCAAGGCTAGGGGCGCAAATATGGGGTTTTCTCAAGGCTAGAGGCGCAAATATGGGGTTTTCTCAAGGCTAGGGGCGCAAATATGGGGTTTTCTCAAGGCTAGGGGCGCAAATATGGGGTTTTCTCAAGGCTAGAGGCACAAATATGGGGTTTTCTCAAGGCTAGGGGCGCAAATATGGGGTTTTCTCAAGGCTAGGGGCGCAAATAGGGGGTTTTCTCAAGGCTAGGGGCGCAAATATGGGGTTTTCTCAAGGCTAAGGGTGCAAACATGGGGTTTTCTAAAGGCTAGGGGCGCAAACATGGGGTTTTCTCAAGGCTAGGGGCGCAAATATGGGGTTTTCTAAAGGCTAGGGGCGCAAATAGGGGGTTTTCTCAAGGCTAGGGGCGCAAATATGGGGTTTTCTCAAGGCTAGGGGCGCAAATATGGGGTTTTCTAAAGGCTAGGGGCGCAAACATGGGGTTTTTCTCAAGGCTAGGGGCTCAAATAGGGGGTTTTCTCAAGGCTAGGGGCGCAAATATGGGGTTTTCTCAAGGCTAGGGGCGCAAATATGGGGTTTCTCAAGGCTAGGGGCGCAAACATGGGGTTTTCTCAAGGCTAGGGGCGCAAATATGGGGTTTTCTAAAGGCTAGGGGCGCAAATATGGGGTTTTCTCAAGGCTAGGGGCGCAAATATGGGGTTTTCTCAAGGCTTGGGGCTCAAACATGGGGTTTTCTCAAGGCTAGGGGCGCAAATATTGGGTTTTCTAAAGGCTAGGGGCGCAAACATGGGGTTTTCTCAAGGCTAGGGGCGCAAATATGGGGTTTTCTCAAGGCTAGAGTCGCAAATATGGGGTTTTCTCAAGGCTAGAGGCGCAAATATGGGGTTTTCTCAAGGCTAGGGGCGCAAATATGGGGTTTTCTCAAGGCTAGGGGCGCAAACATGGGGTTTACTCAAGGCTAGGGGCGCAAATATGGGGTTTTCTCAAGGCTAGGGGCACACACATGGGGTTTTCTCAAGGCTAGGGGCGCAAATATGGGGTTTTCTCAAGGCTAGGGGCGCAAACATGGGGTTTTCTAAAGGCTAGGGGCGCAAACATGGGGTTTTCTCAAGGCTAGGGGCGCAAATATGGGGTTTTCTAAAGGCCAGGGGCGCAAATATGTGGTTTTCTCAAGGCTAGGGGCGCAAATATGGGGTTTTCTCAAGGCTAGGGGCGCAAATATGGGGTTCTCTCAAGGCTAGGGGCGCAAATATGGGGTTTTCTCAAGGCTAGGGGTGCAAATATGGGGTTTTCTCAAGGCTAGGGGTGCAAATATGGGGTTTTCTCAAGGCTAGGGGCGCAAATATGGGGTTTTCTCAAGGCTAGGGGCGCAAATATGTGGTTTTCTCAAGGCTAGGGGTGCAAACATGGGGTTTTCTCAAGGCTAGGGGTGCAAATATGGGGTTTTCTCAAGGCTAGGGGCGCAAATATGGGGTTTCTCAAGGCTAGGGGCGCAAATATGGGGTTTTCTCAAGGCTAGGGGCGCAAATATGGGGTTTTCTAAAGGCTAGGGGCGCACACACGGGGCGGCAGCGTAGCCTATTGGTTAGAGCGTTGGGCCAGTAACCGAAAGGTTGCTAGATCGAATCCCCGAGCTGACAAGGTAAAAATCTGTCGTTCTGCCCCTGAACAAGGCAGTTAACCCGCTGTTCCTAGGCCATCATTGAAAATAAGAATTTGTTCTTAACTGACTAGTTAAATAGAATAAACACATGGGGTTTTCTCAAGGCTAGGGGCGCAAATATGGGGTTTTCTCAAGGCTAGGGGCGCAAACATGGGGTTTTCTAAAGGCTAGGGGCGCAAACATGGGGTTTTCTCAAGGCTAGGGGCGCAAATATGGGGTTTTCTAAAGGCCAGGGGCGCAAATATGTGGTTTTCTCAAGGCTAGGGGCGCAAATATGGGGTTTTCTCAAGGCTAGGGGCGCAAATATGGGGTTCTCTCAAGGCTAGGAGCGCAAATATGGGGTTTTCTCAAGGCTAGGGGTGCAAATATGGGGTTTTCTCAAGGCTAGGGGTGCAAATATGGGGTTTTCTCAAGGCTAGGGGCGCAAATATGGGGTTTTCTCAAGGCTAGGGGCGCAAATATGTGGTTTTCTCAAGGCTAGGGGTGCAAACATGGGGTTTTCTCAAGGCTAGGGGTGCAAATATGGGGTTTTCTCAAGGCTAGGGGCGCAAATATGGGGTTTCTCAAGGCTAGGGGCGCAAATATGGGGTTTTCTCAAGGCTAGGGGCGCAAATATGGGGTTTTCTCAAGGCTAGGGGCGCAAATATGTGGTTTTCTCAAGGCTAGTTTGCAAATATGGGGTTTTCTCAAGGCTAGGGGTGCAAATATGGGGTTTTCTCAAGGCTAGGGGCGCAAATATGGGGTTTTCTCAAGGCTAGGGGTGCAAATATGGGGTTTTCTAAAGGCTAGGGTCGCAAATATGTGGTTTTCTCAAGGCTAGGGGCGCAAACATGGGGTTTTCTCAAGGCTAGGGGCGCAAATATGGGGTTTTCTAAAGGCTAGGGGCGCACACACGGGGCGGCAGCGTAGCCTAGTGGTTAGAGCGTTGGGCCAGTAACCGAAAGGTTGCTAGATCGAATCCCCGAGCTGACAAGGTAAAAATCTGTCGTTCTGCCCCTGATCAAGGCAGTTAACCCGCTGTTCCTAGGCCATCATTGAAAATAAGAATTTGTTCTTAACTGACTAGTTAAATAGAATAAACACATGGGGTTTTCTCAAGTCTAGGGCTGCACATCATGGATTTTTACCCCATTAAAAACATGTAGAACCAGGAACAGATATAGCCCTTGGTTCACTCCAGACCTGACTGCCCTTGACCAGCACAAAACATCCTGTGGCGTTCTGCATTAGCATCAATCTGCCCCTGTGATATGCAACTTTTCAGGGAAGTTAGAAACCAATATACACAGGCAGTTAGAAAAGCTAAGGCTAGCTTTTTCAAGCAGAAATTTGCATCATGTAGCACAAACTCCAAAAAGTTTTGGGACACAGTAAAGTCCATGGAGAATAAGAGCACCTCCTCCCAGCTGCCCACTGCACTGAGGATAGGAAACTCTGTCACCGCCGATAAATCCACGATAATCGAGAATTTCAATAAGCATTTTTCTACGGCTGGCCATGCTTTCCACCTGGCTACCCCTAACAGCACTGCACCCCCCACAGCAACTCACCCAAGCCTCCCCCATTTCCCCTTCACCCAAATCCAGTCAGCTGATGTTCTGAAAGAGCTGCAAAATCTGGACCCCTACAAATCAGCCGGGCAAGACAATCTGGACCCACTCTTTCTAAAATTATCTGCCGAAATTGTTGCAACCCCTATTACTAGCCTGTTCAACCTCTCGTGTCGTCTGAGACTCCCATAGATTGGAAAGCAGCTGCGATCATTCCCCTCTTCAAAGGTGGGAGACACTCTTGACCCAAACTGCTACAGACCTATATTTATCCAACCCTGCATTTCTAAGGTCTTCGAAAGCCAAGTTAACAAACAGATTACCGACCATTTTGATTCCCACCGTACCCTCTCCGCTATGCAATCTGCTTCCAGAGCTGGTCATGGGTGCACCTCAGCCACGCTCAAGGTCCTAAACGATATCCTAACCGCCATCGATAAGAGACATTACTGTGCTGCCGTCTTCATCGACCTAGCCAAGGCTTTCGACTGGTTATTAAATGGATAAATAGATTAATCCGTTCTCCGTTTAATTAATTTATTCACAGGTAAATAGTAATGTGCTCTAAACCGCTCTGATGACAAACTAACTGTGTTGCCCTGTCTCCAATCGTCCACATGGCTGGGAGAACCTATTTAATTAGCCTGCTAACTAGCTACAGTGCAGGCTAACTCATAATAAGCTGCTAACTAGCTACATTGCAGGCTAACTCCGATGAGCTGCTAACTAGCTACAGTGCAGGCTAACTCAAATGAGCTGCTAATGTAGCTAGCCAACTGTATATACTGTATAGATAGCTAGCTAAATTAATTAAATATCACCTGATGCCTAACCTCATATGAGCTAGCTATCTTGACGTATTTAAAAACACAAACTCCAAATGCATTTGTAGGTAGCTGTCAAACAAGGGAGAGAGGAGGCTATTCTGGATAGGGCAGGTATTGCTGTGTAGTTCCAGTCCCTAGAGAGAGGAGGCTATTCTGGATAGGGCAGGTACTGCTGTGTAGTTCCAGTCCCTAGAGAGAGGAGGCTATTCTGGATAGGGCAGGTACTACTGTGTAGTTCTAGTCCCTAGAGAGAGGAGGCTATTCTGGATAGGGCAGGTATTGCTGTGTAGTTCCAGTCCCTAGAGAGAGGAGGCTATTCTGGATAGGGCAGGTACTGCTGTGTAGTTCCAGTCCCTAGAGAGAGGAGGCTATTCTGGATAGGGCAGGTACTGCTGTGTAGTTCCAGTCCCTAGAGAGAGGAGGCTATTCTGGATAGGGCAGGTACTGCTGTGTAGTTCCAGTCCCTAGAGAGAGGAGGCTATTCTGGATAGGGCAGGTACTGCTGTGTAGTTCCAGTCCCTAGAGAGAGGAGGCTATTCTGGATAGGGCAGGTACTGCTGTGTAGTTCCAGTCCCTAGAGAGGGGAGGCTATTCTGGATAGGGCAGGTACTGCTGTGTAGTTCCAGTCTCTAGAGAGAGGAGGCTATTCTGGATAGGGCAGGTACTGCTGTGTAGTTCCAGTCCCTAGAGAGAGGAGGCTATTCTGGATAGGGCAGGTACTGCTGTGTAGTTCCAGTCCCCTAGAGAGGGGAGGCTATTCTGGATAGGGCAGGTACTGCTGTGTAGTTCCAGTCCCTAGAGAGAGGAGGCTATTCTGGATAGGGCAGGTACTGCTGTGTAGTTCCAGTCCCTAGAGAGAGGAGGCTATTCTGGATAGGGCAGGTACTGCTGTGTAGTTCCAGTCCCCTAGAGAGAGGAGGCTATTCTGGATAGGGCAGGTACTGCTGTGTAGTTCCAGTCCCCTAGAGAGAGGAGGCTATTCTGGATAGGGCAGGTACTGCTGTGTAGTTCCAGTCCCTAGAAGTGACGACGACGGAGATAATAGTAACATAATATTCGGTGCCGTGTAATTTGACGATAACGAAGTCTGTTTCTTGTGATGTTTTCCGTCTTCAGATACAGAGAGCTATGAAAGCCAGTCTACATATGAAAGAGGTCCCAATTTTATTTTATTTATTTATTTCACCTTTATTTAACCAGGTAGGCTAGTTGAGAACAAGTCCTTTATTTAACCAGGTAGGCCAGTTGAGAACAAGTCCTTTATTTAACCAGGTAGGCAAGTTGAGAACAAGTCCTTTATTTAACCAGGTAGGCTAGTAGAGAACAAGTCCTTTATTTAACCAGGTAGGCAAGTTGAGAACAAGTTCTCATTTACAATTGCGACCTGGCCAAGATAAAGCAAAGCAGTTCGACAACATACAACAACACAGAGTTACACATGGAATAAAACAACATACAATCAATGATGCAGTAGAAAAAAATAAGACTATATACAATGTGAGCAAATGATGTGAGATAAGGGAGGTAAAGGCAAAAAATGCCATGGTGGCAAAGTAAATAAAGTATAGCAAGAAAAACACTGGAATGGTAGATTTGTAGTTTGAAGAAAGTTCAAAGTTAAAATATAAATAATATGGTGCAAAGGAGCAAAATAAATAAAATAAATAAATACAGTAGGGGAAGAGGTAGTTGTTTGGGCTAAATTATAGATGGGCTATGTACAGGTGCAGTGATCTGTGAGCTGCTCTGACAGCTGGTGCTTAAAGCTAGTGAGGGAGATAAGTGTTTCCAGTTTCAGAGATTTTTGTAGTTCGTTCCAGTCATTGGCAGCTGAGAACTGGAAGGAGAGACGACCAAAGGAGGAGTTGGCTTTAGGGGTGACCAGAGAGATATACCTGCTGGAGCACGTGCTACAGGTGGGTGCTGCTATGGTGACCAGTGAGCGGAGATAAGGGGGGACTTTACCTAGCAGGGTCTTGTAGATGACCTGGAGCCAATGTGTTTGGCGACGATTATGAAGCGAAGGCCAGCCAACGAGAGCGTACAGGTCGCAGTGGTGGGTAGTATATGGGGCTTTGGTGACAAAACGGATGGCACTGTGATAGACTGCATCCAGCTTGTTGAGTAGGGTATTGGAGGCTATTTTGTAAATGAGGTCGCCGAAGTCGAGGATTGGTAGGATGGTCAGTTTTACGAGGGTATGTTTGGCAGCATGAGTGAAGGATGCTTTGTTGCGAAATAGGAAGCCAATTCTAGATTTCACTTTGGATTGGAGATGATTGATGTGAGTCTGGAAGGAGAGTTTACAGTCTAACCAGACACCTAGGTATTTGTAGTTGTCCACAAATTCTAAGTTAGAACCGTCCAGAGAAGTAATGCTGGACAGGCGGGCAGGTGCAGGCAGCGATCGGTTGAAGAGCATGCATTTAGTTTTACTTGTGTTTAGGAGCAGTTGGAGACCACGGAAGGAGAGTTGAATGGCATTGAAGCTCGTCTGGAGGGTTGTTAACACAGTGTCCAAAGAAGGGCCAGAAGTATACAGAATGGTGTCGTCTGCGTAGAGGTGGATCAGAGATTCACCAGCAGCAAGAGCGACATCATTTATGTATACAGAGAAAAGAGTTGGCCCAAGAATTGAACCCTGTGGTACCCCCATAGAGACTGCCAGAGGTCCAGACAGTAGGCCCTCCGATTTGACACACTGAACTCTGTCAGAGAAGTAGTTGGTGAACCAGGCGACGCAATCGTTTGAGAAACCAAGGCTACTGAGTCTGCCAATGAGGATGTGGTGATTAACAGAGTCAAAAGCTTTGGCCAGGTCAATGAAAACGGCAGCACAGTATTGTTTCTTATCGATGGCGGTTACGATGTCGTTTAGGACCTTGAGCGTGGCTGAGGTGCACCCATGACCAGCTCTGAAACCAGATTGCATAGCGGAGAGGGTGCGGTGGGATTCGAAATGGTCAGTAATCTATTTGTTGACTTGGCTTTCGAAGACCTTAGAAAGGCAGGGTAGGATGGATATAGGTCTGTAGCAATTTGGGTCAAGAGTGTCACCTCCTTTGAAGAGGGGGATGACAGCAGCTGCTTTCCAATCTATGGGAATCTCAGACGACACGAAAGAGAGGTTGAACAGGCTAGTAATAGGGGTTGCAATAATTTCGGCAGATAATTTTAGAAAGAAAGGGTCCAGATTGTCAAGCCCAGCTGATTTGTAGGGGTCCAGATTTTGCAGCTCTTTCAGAACATCAGCTGAATGGATTTGGGAGAAGGAGAAATGGGGGAGGCTTGGGTGAGTAGCTGTGGGGGGTGCAGTGCTGTTGAATGTCCCAGAACTTTTTAGAGTTGGAGTTGCACGAAGCAAATTTCTGTTTGAAAAAGCTAGCCTTGGCGTTTCTAACTGCCTGTGTGTATTGGTTTCTAACTTCCCTAAAAAGTTGCATATCACGGGGGCAGTTCGATGCGAATGCAGAACGCCACAGGATATTTTTGTGTTGGTTAAGGGCAGTCAGGTCTGGGGAGAACCAAGGGCTTTATCTGTTCCTGGTTCTAAATTTCTTGAAAGGGGCATGCTTATTTAAGATGGAGAGGAAGGCATTTTAAAAAAATAACCAGGCATCCTCTACTGACGGGATGAGGTCAATATCCTTCCAGGATACCAGGGCCAGGTCGATTAGAAAGGCTTGCTCGTTGAAATGTTTCAGGGAGCGTTTGACAGTGATGAGTGGAGGTCGTTTGACCGCTGACCCATTACGGGTGCAGGCAATGAGGCAGTGATCGCTGAGATCTTGGTTGAAAACAGCAGAGGTGTATTTAGAGGGCACGTTGGTTAGGATGATATCTATGAGGGTGCCAGTGTTTGCGGCTTTGGGGTTGTACCTGGTGGGTTCATTAATAATTTGTGTGAGATTGAGGGCATCAATCTTGGATTGTAGGATGGCTGGGGTGTTAAGCATGTCCCAGTTTAGGTCACCTAGTAGCATGAGCTCTGAAGATAGATGGGGGGCAATCAGTTCACATATGGTGTCCAGAGCACAGCTAGGGGCCGAGGGGGGTCTATAGCAGGTGGCAACGGTGAGAGACTTGTTTTTGGAGAGGTGGATTTTTAAAAGTAGAAGTTCAAATTGTTTGGGTACAGACCTGGATAGCAGGACAGAACTCTGCAGGCTATCTCTGCAGTAGATTGCAACACCGCCCCCTTTGGTCGTTCTATCTTGTCTGAAAACGTTGTAGTTAGGGATGAAGATTTCAGAGTTTTTGGTGGACTTCCTAAGCCAAGATTCAGACACAGCTAGGACATCCGGGTTGGCAGAGTGTGCTAAAGCAGTGAATAAAACAAACTTAGGGAGGAGGCTTCTAATGTTAACATGCATGAAACCAAGGTTATTACGGTTACAGAAGTCATCAAAAGAGAGCGCCTGGGGAGTAGGAGTGGAGCCAGGCACTGCAGGGCCTGGATTCACCTCTACATCCCCAGAGGAGCAGAGAAGAATAAGTATGAGGGTACGGCTAAAAGCTATAAGAATTGGTCGTCTGTGACGTCCAGAATAGAGAGAAAAAGGAGCAGGTTTCTGGGGGCGATAAAATAGCTTCAAGGTATAATGTACAGACAAAGGTATGGTGGGATGTGAGTACAGGGGAGGTAAACCTAGGCATTTAGTGATTATGAGAGAGATATTGTCTCTAGAAACATCATTGAAACCAGAAGATGTCATAGCATGTGTGGGTGGAGGAACTGAGAGGTTGGATAAGGTATAATGAGCAGGGCTAGAGACTCTACAGTGAAATAAGCCAACAAACACTAACCAGAACAGCAATGGACAATGCATATTGACATTAAGGAGAGGCATGCTTAGCCGAGTGATCAAAGGGTCCAGTGAGATTCAGACAGCTAGCCGGGCCATAGGTAGCAAGCTGGTGGAAGATGGGAGGGAGGTCTGTTTTTAGCCACCTCGTGCGTTTCCGTCTGTGGGTTAGTGGGGTTCCGTGTGGAAGGGGGGACCTGTCCAAGTTGGCAAAATAGTTAGTTATAGTGGCCCAAGAAAGGTGTCCGATAGACCTATTCAGATCGCAGCCGAAAAGACAGCTAACGATTAGCCGGCCGCAGATGGGCGATCAGGTTACGTTGCGACGGAGGGGCCAGTTGGATAACTCCCTCGGGCAGATAACGTCGGTGGTCCAGTCGTGAAGACCCGATGGGGCTCCGCATCGGCAGTAAAACGGGTCAGGATAGGTGAGTTGTAGCCCAGGAGACACTTCAGCTGGCTAGCTCAGGAATAGCCCAGGAGTGGCTGACGGAACTCTTCAGCTGGCTAGCTGGCTAGCTCCGTAATAATGTGTGTTAATTCCGTGACCGACGTTGCCAATAGTCACTCAGATAGCAGCTAGCTAGCTGCAAGATCCAGGTGTAAATGTCCAGAGCCTGCGGTAGAAATCGGGGAAAGGAGAGAGAATAGGTCCGGTATGCTCTGGTCTGAGTCGCGCTGTACAAAAACTGGCGAAAGCTTTTCGAGCTAATGGATAGCTGAGGACAGCTAACCGTGGCTAGCTGAACTTCAATGTTAGCCAGTGAGAATGGCTAACCTCTGGCTAGCTTCTGTTGTGGAATTCAGATGAGGTAAATAATACTTTCTTTTTTAACTTGGTGAGGCGGGTTGCAGGAGAGGCTTTGAGGTTGAGGCGGGTTGCAGGAGAGGCTTTGAGATTGAGGCGGGTTGCAGGAGAGGCTTTGAGGTTGAGGCGGGTTGCAGGAGAGGCTTTGAGGTTGAGGCGGGTTGCAGGAGAGGCTTTGAGGTTGAGGCGGGTTGCAGGAGAGGCTTTGAGGTTGAGGCGGGTTGCAGGAGAGGCTTTGAGGTTGAGGCGGGTTGCAGGAGAGGCTTTGAGGGTGAGGCGGGTTGCAGGAGAGGCTTTGAGGGTGAGGCGGGTTGCAGGAGAGGCTTTGAGGTTGAGGCGGGTTGCAGGAGAGGCTTTGAGGTTGAGGCGGGTTGCAGGAGAGGCTTTGAGGTTGAGGCGGGTTGCAGGAGAGGCTTTGAGGTTGAGGCGGGTTGCAGGAGAGGCTTTGAGGGTGAGGCGGGTTGCAGGAGAGGCTTTGAGGGTGAGGCGGGTTGCAGGAGAGGCTTTGAGGGTGAGGCGGGTTGCAGGAGAGGCTTTGAGGTTGAGGCGGGTTGCAGGAGAGGCTTTGAGGTTGAGGCGGGTTGCAGGAGAGGCTTTGAGGTTGAGGCGGGTTGCAGGAGAGGCTTTGAGGCTGAGGCGGGTTGCAGGAGAGGCTTTGAGGTTGAGGCGGGTTGCAGGAGAGGCTTTGAGGTTGAGGCGGGTTGCAGGACCGGCTTTGAGGTTGAGGAGGGTTGCAGGAGAGGCTTTGAGGTTGAGGCGGGTTGCAGGAGAGGCTTTGAGGTTGAGGCGGGTTGCAGGAGAGGCTTTGAGGTTGAGGCGGGTTGCAGGAGAGGCTTTGAGGTTGAGGCGGGTTGCAGGAGAGGCTTTGAGGTTGAGGCGGGTTGCAGGAGAAGCTTTGAGGTTGAGGCGGGTTGCAGGAGAGGCTTTGAGGTTGAGGCGGGTTGCAGGAGAGGCTTTGAGGTTGAGGCGGGTTGCAGGAGAGGCTTTGAGTTTGGCGGGTTGCAGGAGAGGCTTTGAGGTTGAGGCGGGTTGCAGGAGAGGCTTTGAGGTTGAGGCGGGTTGCAGGAGAGGCTTTGAGGTTGAGGCGGGTTGCAGGAGAGGCTTTGAGGTTGAGGCGGGTTGCAGGAGAGGCTTTGAGTTTGAGGCGGGTTGCAGGAGAGGCTTTGAGGTTGAGGCGGGTTGCAGGAGAGGCTTTGAGGTTGAGGCGGGTTGCAGGAGAGGCTTTGAGGTTGAGGCGGGTTGCAGGAGAGGCTTTGAGGTTGAGGCGGGTTGCAGGAGAGGCTTTGAGGTTGAGGCGGGTTGCAGGAGAGGCTTTGAGGTTGAGGCGGGTTGCAGGAGAGGCTTTGAGGTTGAGGCGGGTTGCAGGAGAGGCTTTGAGGTTGAGGCGGGTTGCAGGAGAGGCTTTGAGGTTGAGGCAGGTTGCAGGAGAGGCTTTGACCTTGAGGCGGGTTGCAGGAGAGGCTTTGAGGTTCAGTTTTTTAGAATAAAAAAATGTAAAAAGATAAGTGAAGAAAAAAATATGTAAATATATATATACACGGGACACGACAAGAGGAGGGTAATGGACGTCTGAACTGCTACGCCATCTTGGAATCCAATGAAGAGCAGTGGTTCTCAATCCTGGTCCTGGGGTCTCAAAGAGGGGCATTGTGTTTACTTTGCCACCATGGCCTTTTTTGCCTTTACCTCCCTTATCTCACCTCATTTGCTCACATTGTATATAGACTTACTGTTCTACTGTATTATTGACTGTATGTTGTTTTACTCCATGTGTAACTCTGTGTTGTTGTATGTGTCGAACTGCTTTGCTTTATCTTGGCCGGGTCGCAGTTGTAAAATGAGAACTTGTTCTCAACTAGCCTACCTGGTTAAATAAAGGACTTGTTCTCAACTAGCCTACCTGGTTAAATAAAGGACTTGTTCTCAACTAGCCTACCTAGTTAAATAAAGGACTTGTTCTCAACTAGCCTACCTGGTTAAATAAAGGACTTGTTCTCTACTAGCCTACCTGGTTAAATAAAGGACTTGTTCTCAACTTGCCTACCTGGTTAAATAAAGGACTTGTTCTCAACTAGCCTACCTGGTTAAATAAAGGACTTGTTCTCTACTAACCTACCTGGTTAAATAAAGGACTTGTTCTCTACTAGCCTACCTGGTTAAATAAAGGACTTGTTCTCAACTAGCCTACCTGGTTAAATAAAGGACTTGTTCTCTACTAGCCTACCTGGTTAAATAAAGGACTTGTTCTCAACTAGCCTACCTGGTTAAATAAAGGACTTGTTCTCAACTAGCCTACCTGGTTAAATAAAGGACTTGTTCTCTACTAGCCTACCTGGTTAAATAAAGGACTTGTTCTCAACTAGCCTACCTGGTTAAATAAAGGACTTGTTCTCAACTAGCCTACCTGGTTAAATAAAGGACTTGTTCTCAACTTGCCTACCTGGTTAAATAAAGGACTTGTTCTCTACTAGCCTACCTGGTTAAATAAAGGACTTGTTCTCAACTAGCCTACCTGGTTAAATAAAGGACTTGTTCTCAACTAGCCTACCTGGTTAAATAAAGGACTTGTTCTCAACTAGTCTACCTGGTTAAATAAAGGACTTGTTCTCTACTAGCCTACCTGGTTAAATAAAGGACTTGTTCTCTACTAGCCTACCTGGATAAATAAAGGACTTGTTCTCAACTAGCCTACCTGGTTAAATAAAGGACTTGTTCTCTACTTGCCTACCTGGTTAAATAAAGGACTTGTTCTCTACTAGCCTACCTGGTTAAATAAAGGACTTGTTCTCTACTAGCCTACCTGGTTAAATAAAGGACTTGTTCTCAACTAGCCTACCTGGTTAAATAAAGGACTTGTTCTCAACTTGCCTACCTGGTTAAATAAAGGACTTGTTCTCTACTAGCCTACCTGGTTAAATAAAAGACTTGTTCTCAACTAGCCTACCTGGTTAAATAAAGGACTTGTTCTCAACTAGCCTACCTGGTTAAATAAAGGACTTGTTCTCAACTAGCCTACCTGGTTAAATAAAGGACTTGTTCTCTACTAGCCTACCTGGTTAAATAAAGGACTTGTTCTCTACTAGCCTACCTGGTTAAATAAAGGACTTGTTCTCTACTTGCCTACCTGGTTAAATAAAGGACTTGTTCTCAACTAGCCTACCTGGTTAAATAAAGGACTTGTTCTCAACTAGCCTACCTGGTTAAATAAAGGACTTGTTCTCAACTAGCCTACCTGGTTAAATAAAGGACTTGTTCTCTACTAGCCTACCTGGTTAAATAAAGGACTTGTTCTCTACTAGCCTACCTGGTTAAATAAAGGACTTGTTCTCTACTAGCCTACCTGGTTAAATAAATGACTTGTTCTCAACTAGCCTACCTGGTTAAATAAAGGACTTGTTCTCTACTAGCCTACCTGGTTAAATAAAGGACTTGTTCTCTACTAGCCACCTGGTTAAATAAAGGACTTGTTCTCTACTAGCCTACCTGGTTAAATAAAGGACTTGTTCTCTACTAGCCTACCTGGTTAAATAAAGGACTTGTTCTCAACTAGCCTACCTGGTTAAATAAAGGACTTGTTCTCTACTAGCCTACCTGGTTAAATAAAGGACTTGTTCTCAACTAGCCTACCTGGTTAAATAAAGGACTTGTTCTCTACTAGCCTACCTGGTTAAATAAAGGACTTGTTCTCAACTAGCCTACCTGGTTAAATAAAGGACTTGTTCTCTACTAGCCTACCTGGTTAAATAAAGGACTTGTTCTCTACTAGCCACCTGGTTAAATAAAGGACTTGTTCTCTACTAGCCTACCTGGTTAAATAAAGGACTTGTTCTCTACTAGCCTACCTGGTTAAATAAAGGACTTGTTCTCTCCCAGCCTACCTGGTTTTATATAAAGGACTTGTTCTCTACTAGCCTACCTGGTTAAATAAAGGACTTGTTCTCTACTAGCCTACCTGGTTAAATAAAGGACTTGTTCTCTACTAGCCTACCTGGTTAAATAAAGGACTTGTTCTCTACTAGCCTACCTGGTTAAATAAAGGACTTGTTCTCTACTAGCCTACCTGGTTAAATAAAGGACTTGTTCTCTACTAGCCTACCTGGTTAAATAAAGGACTTGTTCTCTACTAGCCCACCTGGTTAAATAAAGGACTTGTTCTCAACTAGCCACCTGGTTAAATAAAGGACTTGTTCTCTACTAGCCCACCTGGTTAAATAAAGGACTTGTTCTCAACTAGCCTACCTGGTTAAATAAAGGACTTGTTCTCTACTAGCCTACCTGGTTAAATAAAGGACTTGTTCTCTACTAGCCTACCTGGTTAAATAAAGGACTTGTTCTCTACTAGCCTACCTGGTTAAATAAAGGACTTGTTCTCTACTAGCCTACCTGGTTAAATAAAGGACTTGTTCTCTACTAGCCTACCTGGTTAAATAAAGGACTTGTTCTCTACTAGCCTACCTGGTTAAATAAAGGACTTGTTCTCTACTAGCCTACCTGGTTAAATAAGGACTTGTTCTCTACTAGCCTACCTGGTTAAATAAAGGACTTGTTCTCTACTAGCCTACCTGGTTAAATAAAGGACTTGTTCTCTACTAGCCTACCTGGTTAAATAAAGGACTTGTTCTCTACTAGCCTACCTGGTTAAATAAAGGACTTGTTCTCTACTAGCCTACCTGGTTAAATAAAGGACTTGTTCTCCACTAGCCTACCTGGTTAAATAAAGGACTTGTTCTCTACTAGCCTACCTGGTTAAATAAAGGACTTGTTCTCTACTAGCCTACCTGGTTAAATAAAGGACTTGTTCTCTACTAGCCTACCTGGTTAAATAAAGGACTTGTTCTCTACTAGCCTACCTGGTTAAATAAAGGACTTGTTCTCTACTAGCCTACCTGGTTAAATAAAGGACTTGTTCTCTACTAGCCTACCTGGTTAAATAAAGGACTTGTTCTCTACTAGCCTACCTGGTTAAATAAAGGACTTGTTCTCTACTAGCCTACCTGGTTAAATAAAGGACTTGTTCTCTACTAGCCTACCTGGTTAAATAAAGGACTTGTTCTCTACTAGCCTACCTGGTTAAATAAAGGACTTGTTCTCTACTAGCCTACCTGGTTAAATAAAGGACTTGTTCTCTACTAGCCTACCTGGTTAAATAAAGGACTTGTTCTCTACTAGCCTACCTGGTTAAATAAAGGACTTGTTCTCTACTAGCCTACCTGGTTAAATAAAGGACTTGTTCTCTACTAGCCTACCTGGTTAAATAAAGGACTTGTTCTCTACTAGCCTACCTGGTTAAATAAAGGACTTGTTCTCCACTAGCCTACCTGGTTAAATAAAGGACTTGTTCTCTACTAGCCTACCTGGTTAAATAAAGGACTTGTTCTCTACTAGCCTACCTGGTTAAATAAAGGACTTGTTCTCTACTAGCCTACCTGGTTAAATAAAGGACTTGTTCTCTACTAGACTACCTGGTTAAATAAAGGACTTGTTCTCTACTAGCCTACCTGGTTAAATAAAGGACTTGTTCTCTACTAGCCTACCTGGTTAAATAAAGGACTTGTTCTCTACTAGCCTACCTGGTTAAATAAAGGACTTGTTCTCTACTAGCCTACCTGGTTAAATAAAGGACTTGTTCTCTACTAGCCTACCTGGTTAAATAAAGGACTTGTTCTCTACTAGCCTACCTGGTTAAATAAAGGACTTGTTCTCTACTAGCCTACCTGGTTAAATAAAGGACTTGTTCTCTACTAGCCTACCTGGTTAAATAAAGGACTTGTTCTCTACTAGCCTACCTGGTTAAATAAAGGACTTGTTCTCTACTAGCCTACCTGGTTAAATAAAGGACTTGTTCTCAACCGGCCTACCTGGTTAAATAAAGGACTTGTTCTCTACTAGCCTACCTGGTTAAATAAAGGACTTGTTCTCTACTAGCCTACCTGGTTAAATAAAGGTGAAATAAAAAATAAAATAAATAAATAAAAGCTTCAAGTGGTATTTATGTATTCGTTTGTTTCCTTGATATAATCCTGTTATTGTCGCATGAGCGTGTGTGTGTGTGTGTGTGTGTGTGTGTGTGTGTGTGTGTGTGTGTGTGTGTGTGTGTGTGTGTGTGTGTGTGTGTGTGTGTGTGTGTGCCCATGCATCTATCAATCCAATGTTATCATCATTTGTTAATCAGGGATATTATACTTTAGTAATCCACAATGACCCGTTGATGTAAAAAGTCAAATAATTCATTACATTATCTTCCATATTCCTACAAGATAACCTACCTTGTAACTGGAGATTCCTTCAAAACGATTCCCTCCAGTTATCGTTGTAGGGGCACTGCAAGGTTGGATGCTCTTGTTGCTCAGTGTTACCAGGGCCAACCGGGACTGCCTGGTGGTGGTGGAGGGGGGGGAATACAGGTGTGTGAAGGCTACCTGTGTCCTGCATAACTTCATGAGGACGGACAACGAGGACCAGGAAAGGGGAATCTGCAGCTCTTCGCCGTGTGCCAGAGGGGAAGAAAGTCTGCTGCTCTGCAGGATGTTGTACGGATGGGGGCCCATCGACGCAGCGCGGGGGAGGGGAGATCTTCCTCCTTTCCTACTCCTATGGAAGAAGGGATGCTTGTTCCCTGGCAACACCTTGTGGCCATAGACGACACTAGGCACACGACCAACGGCTCTTTTAAAAGAAGAGACACCCATTTACTCAGCTATATCAACTGCAGTTATTCGATACTCAGGTTTCTTTCCCTTTGATGTCTACTTCTCAGGTCAAGGAGTTGTTTAGGTGATGGGTGATGTCAGCACGTAAACAAAATTAGCATGTAAACAAAGCCAACTGTAGCTCAGTTGGTAGAGCATGGTGTGTGCAAAGCCAGGGTTGTGGGTTCGATTCCCACAGGGGGCCAGTACAAAAAAAATGTATGAAATGTATGCATTCACTACTGTAAGTCGCTCTGGATAAGAGCGTCTGCTAAATGACTAAAATGTAAGTCACCCAAAACCACCACCTACACACTTAATTTAATCTTTATTTAACTAGACAAGTCAGTTAAGTATTTCGTTCTTATTTACAATGACGCCCCCCCCCCCCCCCCCCCCCCCGGGCCAAACCCTAGACTACGCTGGTTCCCTAGACTACGCTGGTTCCCTAGACTACGCTGGTTCCCTAGACTACGCTGGTTCCCTAGACTACGCTGGGCCAAACCCTAGACTACGCTGGTTCCCTAGACTACGCTGGTTCCCTAGACTACGCTGGTTCCCTAGACTACGCTGGTTCCCTAGACTACGAAGGTTCCCTAGACTACGCTGGTTCCCTAGACTACGCTGGTTCCCTAGACTACGCTGGTTCCCTAGACTACGCTGGGCCAAACCCTAGACTACTAATCTCGACCCGGCACAGTCAGTAGAGGACTGGTCACCCCTCAGAGCCTGGTTCCTCTGGTCTACCCAGTACAGCCAGTAGAGGACTGGCCACCCCTCAGAGCCTGGTTCCTCTGGTCTACCCAGTACAGCCAGTAGAGGACTGGTCACCCCTCAGAGCCTGGTTCCTCTCTACCCAGTACAGTCAGTAGAGGACTGGTCACCCCTCAGAGCCTGGTTCCTCTGGTCTACCCAGTACAGCCAGTAGAGGACTGGTCACCCCTCAGAGCCTGGTTCCTCTCTACCCAGTACAGCCAGTAGAGGACTGGTCACCCCTCAGAGCCTGGTTCCTCAGGTCTACCCAGTACAGCCAGTAGAGGACTGGCCACCCCTCAGAGCCTGGTTCCTCTGGTCTACCCAGTACAGCCAGTAGAGGCATGGTCACCCCTCAGAGCCTGGTTCCTCTGGTCTACCCAGTACAGCCAGTAGAGGACTGGTCACCCCTCAGAGCCTGGTTCCTCTGGTCTACCCAGTACAGCCAGTAGAGGACTGGTCACCCCTCAGAGCCTGGTTCCTCTGGTCTACCCAGTACAGCCAGTAGAGGACTGGTCACCCCTCAGAGCCTGGTTCCTCTCTACCCAGTACAGCCAGTAGAGGACTGGTCACCCCTCAGAGCCTGGTTCCTCTGGTCTACCCAGTACAGCCAGAAGAGGACTGGTCACCCCTCAGAGCCTGGTTCCTCTGGTCTACCCAGTACAGCCAGTAGAGGACTGGTCACCCCTCAGAGCCTGGTTCCTCTGGTCTACCCAGTACAGCCAGTAGAGGACTGGCCACCCCTCAGAGCCTGGTCCCTCTCTACCCAGTACAGCCAGTAGAGGACTGGTCACCCCTCAGAGCCTGGTCCCTCTCTACCCAGTACAGCCAGTAGAGGACTGGTCACCCCTCAGAGCCTGGTTCCTCTCTACCCAGCACAGCCAGTAGAGGACTGGTCACCCCTCAGAGCCTGGTTCCTCTGGTCTACCCAGTACAGCCAGTAGAGGACTGGTCACCCCTCAGAGCCTGGTTCCTCTGGTCTACCCAGTACAGCCAGTAGAGGACTGGCCACCCCTCAGAGCCTGGTTCCTCTCTACCCAGTACAGCCAGTAGAGGACTGGTCACCCCTCAGAGCCTGGTTCCTCTCTACCCAGTACAGCCAGTAGAGGACTGGCCACCCCTCAGAGCCTGGTTCCTCTGGTCTACCCAGTACAGCCAGTAGAGGACTGGTCACCCCTCAGAGCCTGGTTCCTCAGGTCTACCCAGTACAGCCAGTAGAGGACTGGTCACCCCTCAGAGCCTGGTTCCTCTCTACCCAGTACAGCCAGTAGAGGACTGGTCCACCCCTCAGAGCCTGGTTCCTCTCTACCCAGTACAGCCAGTAGAGGACTGGTCACCCCTCAGAGCCTGGTTCCTCTGGTCTACCAGTACAGCCAGTAGAGGACTGGTCACCCCTCAGAGCCTGGTTCCTCAGGTCTACCCAGTACAGCCAGTAGGGGACTGGTCACCCCTCATAGCCTGGTTCCTCAGGTCTACCCAGTACAGCCAGTAGAGGACTGGCCACCCCTCAGAGCCTGGTTCCTCTGGTCTACCCAGTACAGCCAGTAGAGGACTGGTCACCCCTCAGAGCCTGGTTCCTCTCTACCCAGTACAGCCAGTAGAGGACTGGTCACCCCTCAGAGCCTGGTTCCTCTGGTCTACCCAGTACAGCCAGTAGAGGACTGGCCACCCCTCAGAGCCTGGTTCCTCTGGTCTACCCAGTACAGCCAGTAGAGGACTGGTCACCCCTCAGAGCCTGGTTCCTCAGGTCTACCCAGTACAGCCAGTAGAGGACTGGCCACCCCTCAGAGCCTGGTCCCTCTCTACCCAGTACAGCCAGTAGAGGACTGGTCACCCCTCAGAGCCTGGTCCCTCTCTACCCAGTACAGCCAGTAGAGGACTGGTCACCCCTCAGAGCCTGGTTCCTCTCTACCCAGCACAGCCAGTAGAGGACTGGTCACCCCTCAGAGCCTGGTTCCTCTGGTCTACCCAGTACAGCCAGTAGAGGACTGGCCACCCCTCAGAGCCTGGTTCCTCAGGTCTACCCAGTACAGCCAGTAGAGGACTGGTCACCCCTCAGAGCCTGGTTCCTCTCTACCCAGTACAGCCAGTAGAGGACTGGTCCACCCCTCAGAGCCTGGTTCCTCTCTACCCAGTACAGCCAGTAGAGGACTGGTCACCCCTCAGAGCCTGGTTCCTCTGGTCTACCAGTACAGCCAGTAGAGGACTGGTCACCCCTCAGAGCCTGGTTCCTCAGGTCTACCCAGTACAGCCAGTAGGGGACTGGTCACCCCTCATAGCCTGGTTCCTCAGGTCTACCCAGTACAGCCAGTAGAGGACTGGCCACCCCTCAGAGCCTGGTTCCTCTGGTCTACCCAGTACAGCCAGTAGAGGACTGGTCACCCCTCAGAGCCTGGTTCCTCTCTACCCAGTACAGCCAGTAGAGGACTGGTCACCCCTCAGAGCCTGGTTCCTCTCTACCCAGTACAGCCAGTAGAGGACTGGCCACCCCTCAGAGCCTGGTTCCTCTGGTCTACCCAGTACAGCCAGTAGAGGACTGGCCACCCCTCATAGCCTGGTTCCTCTGGTCTACCCAGTACAGCCAGTAGAGGACTGGTCACCCCTCATAGCCTGGTTCCTCTCTACCCAGTACAGCCAGTAGAGGACTGGTCACCCCTCAGAGCCTGGTTCCTCTGGTCTACCCAGTACAGCCAGTAGAGGACTGGTCACCCCTCAGAGCCTGGTTCCTCTGGTCTACCCGGCACAGCCAGTAGAGGACTGGCCACCCCTCATAGCCTGGTTCCTCTCTAGGTTTCTTCCTAGGTTCTGGCCTTTCTAGGGAGTTTTTCCTAGCCACCGTGCTTCTACACCTGCATTGCTTGCTGTTTGGGGGGTTTTAGGCTGGGTTTCTGTACAGCACTTTGAGACATCGGCTGATGTAAAAAAAAGGGCTTTATAAATAAATTGGATTAATAGTAAATATCCTATTACTATGCTTTTGCAAGTCACCGCCATTTCGGTTTAACAAAGCCCGCAGGTTTTTATCAATATTTTATTAAATATAAACACTTTTTAATATTTGAATAAGAATGCATGATGGGTAAAGAATATTTCCATATTTTCTTGGAACAAATGGGATTAATTTTAGCCTGACAGGCAGCCTCAAGAGCTACAGCATGTCTGTTAAAATGTGATTAACATTGTCTCCATATTTGTCATGTCTTTGATTAAAAAAACAACATAATGTTTATCACTAATAATATTAGACTTTAACAAAAATGCAGCATTTACCCCAAAGCTGCTCCATGTTTATCCATCTTCTAGTAACATGCAGATCCTGGTAGCCTGGGATTAGGAGTGGAGCCTGGGACCTGCTGTCCCTGACCTGCTGTCCCTGACCTGCTGGAACCCAGACCTGCTGTCCCTGACCTGCTGTCCCTGACCTGCTGTCCCAGACCTGCTGTCCCTGACCTGCTGTCCCTGACCTGCTGTCCCTGACCTGCTGTCCCTGACCTGCTGGAACCCTGACCTGCTGTCCCAGACCTGCTGTCCCAGACCTGCTGGAACCCTGACCTGCTGTCCCTGACCTGCTGTCCCAGACCTGCTGTCCCAGACCTGCTGTCCCAAACCTGCTGTCCAGACCACCTGTCCCAGACCTGCTGTCCCTGACCTGCTGTCCCAGACCTGCTGTCCCAGACCTGCTGTCCCAGACCTGCTGTCCCTGACCTGCTGGAACCCTGACCTGCTGTCCCTGACCTGCTGTCCCAGACCTGCTGGAACCCTGAACTGCTGGAACCCTGACCTGCTGTCCCAGACCTGCTGTCCCTGACCTGCTGTCCCAGACCTGCTGTCCCAGAACTGCTGTCCCTGACCTGCTGGAACCCTGACCTGCTGTCCCTGACCTGCTGGAACCCTGACCTGCTGTCCCAGACCTGCTGTCCCTGACCTGCTGGAACCCTGACCTGCTGTCCCTGACCTGCTGTCCCTGACCTGCTGTCCCAGACCTGCTGTCCCTGACCTGCTGTCCCAGAGCTGCTGTCCCAAACCTGCTGTCCCTGAACTGCTGTCCCTGACCTGCTGTCCCTGACCTGCTGTCCCACCCCTCCACTCCACCACTCCACCACTCCTCCTCTCCACCACTCCACCACTCCTCCACTCCACCACTCCACCACTCCTCCACTCCACCACTCCACCACTCCTCCACTCCACCACTTTTCCACTCCTCCACTCCTTCACTCCACCACTGCACCACTCCACCACTCCTCCACTCCACCACTCCACCACTCCACCACTCCTCCACTCCACCACTCCACCACTCCTCCACTCCTCCACTCCACCACTCCTCCACTCCTCCACTCCACCACTGCACCACTACACCACTCCTCCACTCCACCACTCCTCCACTCCTCCACTCCTCCACTCCACCACTCCTCCACTCCACCACTCCACCACTCCTCCACTCCTCCACTCCTCCACTCCACCACTCCACCACTCCTCCACTCCTCCACTCCACCACTCCACCACTCCTCCACACCTCCACCCCTCCACTCCACCCCTCCACTCCACCACTCCTCCACTCCACCACTCCTCCATTCCTCCACTCCACCACTCCTCCACTCCACCACTCCACCACTCCTCCACTACTCCACTCCACCACCACTCCTCCACTCCTCTACTCCACCTCCACTCCTCCACTCCTCCACTCCTCCACTCCACCACTCCTCCACTACTCCACTCCACCACCACTCCTCCACTCCTCCACTCCACCACTCCTCCACTACTCCACTCCACCACCACTCCACCACTCCTCCACTCCACCACTCTACCACTCCTCCACTCCTCCACTCCACCACTCCTCCACCCCTCCACTCCACCACTCCACCACTCCTCCACCCCTCCACTCCACCACTCCTCCACTCCACCACTCCTCCATTCCTCCTCTCCACCTCCACTCCTCCACTCCACCACTCCTCCACTACTCCACTCCACCACCACTCCTCCACTCCTCCACTCCACCACTCCTCCACTACTCCACTCCACCACCACTCCACCACTCCTCCACTCCACCACTCCTCCACTCCTCCAGTCCACCACTCCTCCACTACTCCACTCCACCACTCCACCACTCCTCCACTCCACCACTCCACCACTCCTCCACTCCACTCCTCCTCCACTCCACCACTCCTCCACTCCACCACTCCACCACTCCTCCACTCCACTCCACCACTCCACCCCACCCCTCCACTCCTGCACTCCACCACTCCTCCACTCCACCACTCCTCCACTCCTCCACTCCACCACTCCTCCACTACTCCACTCCACCACCACTCCACCACTCCTCCACTCCACCACTCCACCACTCCTCCACTCCTCCACTCCACCACTCCTCCACCCCTCCACTCCACCACTCCACCACTCCTCCACACCTCCACTCCACCACTCCTCCACTCCACCACTCCTCCACTACTCCACTCCACCACCACTCCTCCACTCCTCCACTCCACCACTCCTCCACTACTCCACTCCACCACTCCTCCACTCCTCCACTCCACCACTCCTTCACTACTCCACTCCACCTCCACTCCTCCACTCCTCCACTCCACCACTCCTCCACTCCTCCACTCCTCCACTCCACCACTCCTCCACTCCACCACTCCTCCACTCCACCACTCCACCACTCCTCCACTCCACCACTCCACCACTCCTCCACTCCACCACTCCACCACTCCTCCACTCCACCACTCCTCCACTCCACCACTCCTCCACTCCACTCCACCACTCCACCACTCCACTCCACCACTCCACTCAAATCAAATCAAATTTATTTATATAGCCCTTCGTACATCAGCTGAAATCTCAAAGTGCTGTACAGAAACCCAGCCTAAAACCCCAAACAGCAAGCAATGCATGTGAAAGAAGCACGGTGGCTGGGAAAAACTCCCTAGGAAAAACTCCTGAGAAAGGCCAAAAACCTAGGAAGAAACCTAGAGAGGAACCAGGCTATGAGGGGTGGCCAGTCCTCTTCTGGCTGTGCCGGGTGGATATTATAACAGAACATAGTCAAGATGTTAAAATGTTCGTAAATGACCAGCATGGTCAAATAATAATAATCATAGTAATTGTCGAGGGTGCAACAAGCACGTCCGGTGAACAGGTCAGGGTTCCGTAGCCGCAGGCAGAACAGTTGAAACTGGAGCAGCAGCATGGCCAGGTGGACTGGGGACAGCAAGGAGTCATCATGCCAGGTAGTCCTAGGGCTCAGGTCCTCCGAGAGAAAGAAAGAAAGAAAGAAAGAAAGAGAGAATTAGAGAGAGCATATTTACATTCACACAGGACACCGGATAAGACAAGAGAATACTCCAGATGTAACAGACTGACCCTAGCCCCCCGACACATAAACTACTGCAGCATAAATACTGGAGGCTGAGACAGGAGGGATCAGAAGACACTGTGGCCCCATCCGATGATACCCCCGGACAGGGCCAAACAGGCAGGATATAACCCCACCCACTTTGCCAAAGCACAGCCCCCCACACCACTAGAGGGATATCTACAACCACCAACTTACCGTCCGAAGACAAGGCCGAGTATAGCCCACAAAGATGTCCGCCACGGCACAACCCAAGGGGGGGGCGCCAACCCAGACAGGAAGACCACGTCAGTGGCTCAACCTACTCAAGTGACGCACCCCTCCCATGGACGGCATGGAAGAACACCAGTAAGTCAGTGACTCAGCCCCTGTAAAAGGGTTAGAGGCAGAGAATCCCAGTGGGAAGAGGGGAACCGACAAGGCAGAGACAGCAAGGGCGGTTCGTTGCTCCAGCCTTTCCGTTCACCTTCACACTCCTGGGCCAGACTATACTTAATCATAGGACCTACTGAAGAGATAAGTCTTCAGTAAAGACTTAAAGGTTGAGACTGAGTCTGCGTCTCTCACATGGGTAGGCAGACCATTCCATAAAAATGGAGCTCTATAGGAGAAAGCCCTACCTCCAGCCGTTTGCTTAGAAATTCTAGGGACAATTAGGAGGCCTGCGTCTTGTGACCGTAGCGTACGTGTAGGTATGTACGGCAGGACCAAATCGGAAAGATAGGTAGGAGCAAGCCCATGTAATGCTTTGTAGGTTAGCAGTAAAACCTTGAAATCAGCCCTTGCCTTAACAGGAAGCCAGTGTAGGGAAGCTAGCACTGGAGTAATATGATCAAATATTTTTTTTTTGGTTCTAGTCAGGATTCTAGCAGCCGTATTTAGCACTAACTGAAGTTTGTTTAGTGCTTTATCCGGGTAGCCGGAAAGTAGAGCATTGCAGTAGTCGAGCCTAGAAGTAACAAAAGCATGGATTAATTTTTCTGCGTCATTTTTGGACAGAAAGTTTCTGATTTTTGCAATGTTACGTAGATGGAAAAAAGCTGTCCTTGAAGCAGTCTTGATATGTTCTTCCACCACTCCTCCACTCCACCACTCCACCACTCCTCCACTCCTCCACTCCACCACTCCACTCCACTCCACCACTCCTCCACTCTTCCACTCCACCACTCCACTCCACCACTCATCCACTCCTCCACTCCTCCACTCCACCACTCCTCCACTACTCCACTCCACTCCACTCCTCCACTCCTCCACTCCACCACTCCTCCACTCGACCACTCCTCCACTCCACTCCACCACTCCTCCACTCCACCACTCCACCACTCCTCCACTCCTCCACTCCACCACTCCACTCCACTCCACCACTCCTCCACTCTTCCACTCCACTCCACCACTCCTCCACTCCTCCACTCCTCCACTCCTCCACTCCACCACTCCTCCACTCCTCCACTCCACTCCACCACTCCACCACTCCTCCACTCCACCACTCCACCACTCCTCCACTCCTCCACTCCACCACTCCACTCCACCACTCCACTCCACCTCCACCACTCCTCCACTCCTCCACTCCTCCACTCCTTCACTCCACCACTCCTCCACTCCACCACTCCTCCACTCCTCCACTCCACCACTCCACTCCACCACTCCTCCACTCCACCACTCCTCCACTCCTCCACTCCACCACTCCTCCACTCCTCCACTCCTCCACTCCCCTCCTCCACTCCACCACTCCTCCACTCCACCACTCCTCCACTCCACCACTCCACCACTCCTCCACTCCACTCCTCCACCACTCCTCCACTCCACCACTCCACCACTCCTCCACTCCACTCCTCCTCCACTCCACCACTCCTCCACTCAACCACTCCACCACTCCTCCACTCCACTCCACCACTCCACCCCACCACTCCTCCACTCCTCCACTCCTCCACTCCACCACTCCTCCACTCCACCACTCCTCCACTCCACCACTCCTCCACTCCTCCACTCCACCACTCCTCCACTACTCCACTCCACCACCACTCCACCACTCCTCCACTCCACCACTCCACCACTCCTCCACTCCTCCACTCCACCACTCCTCCACCCCTCCACTCCACCACTCCACCCCTCCTCCACCCTTCCTCTCCACCACTCCTCCATTCCTCCTCTCCACCTCCACTCCTCCACTCCTCCACTCCACCACTCCTCCACTACTCCACCACCACTCCTCCACTCCTCCACTCCACCACTCCTCCACTACTCCACTCCACCACCACTCCACCACTCCTCCACTCCACCACTCCTCCACTCCTCCAGTCCACCACTCCTCGACTACTCCACTCCACTTCCACTCCTCCACTCCTCCACTCCTCCACTCCACCACTCCTCCACTCCTCCACTCCTCCACTCCACCACTCCTCCACTCCACCACTCCACCACTCCTCCACTCCACCACTCCACCACTCCACCACTCCTCCACTCCACCACTCCACCACTCCTCCACTCCACCACTCCTCCACTCCACTCCTCCACTCCACTACTCCACTCCACTACACCACTACTCCACTCTTCCACTCCACCACTCCACTCCACCACTCCTCCACTCCTCCACTCCTCCACTCCACCACTCCTCCACTACTCCACTCCACCTCTCCTCCACTCCACCACTCCTTCACTCCTATATTCCACCACTCCTCCACTACTCCACTCCACCTCCACTCCTCCACTCCTCCACTCCTCCACTCCACCACTCCTCCACTCCTCCACTCCTCCACTCCTCCACTCCACCACTCCTCCACTCCTCCACTCCTCCACTCCACCACCACTCCACCACTCCTCCACTCCACCACTCCTCCACTCCACTCCACCACTCCTCCACTCCACCACTCCACCACTCCACCACTCCTCCACTCCACTCCACCACTCCTCCACTCTTCCACTCCACCACTCCACCCCTCCACTCCTCCACTCCTCCACTCCACCACTCCTCCACTCCTCCACTCCACTCCACCACTCCACCACTCCTCCACTCCACCACTCCACCACTCCTCCACTCCTCCACTCCACCACTCCTCCACTCCTCCACTCCTTCACTCCACCACTCCACCACTCCTCCACTCCTCCACTCCACCACTCCACTCCACCACTCCACTCCACCACTCCTCCACTCCACTCCACCACTCCACCACTCCACCACTCCTCCACTCCACCACTCCTCCACTCCGCCACTCCTCCACTCCTCCACTCCACCACTCCACCCCACCACTCCACCACTCCTCCACTCCTCCAATCCACCACTCCTCCACTCCACCACTCCTCCACTCCACCACTCCTCCACTCCTCCACTCCACCACTCCACCACTCCACCACTCCTCCACTCCACCACTCCACCACTCCTCCACTCCTCCACTCCACCACTCCTCCACTCCACCACTCCACCACTCCTCCACTCCACCACTCCACCACTCCTCCACTCCTCCACTCCACCACTCCTCCACTCCACCACTCCACCACTCCTCCACTCCACTCCTCCTCCACTCCACCACTCCACCACTCCTCCACTCCACTCCACCACTCCACCACTCCACCACTCCTCCACTCCACCACTCCACCACTCCTCCACTCCTCCCCACCACTCCTCCACTCCAGCACTCCACCACTCCTCCACTCCACTCCACCACTCCACCACTCCTCCACTCCTCCACTCCTCCACTCCACCACTCCTCCACTCCACCACTCCACCACTCCTCCACTCCTCCACTCCACCACTCCACCACTCCTCCACTCCACCACTCCACCACTCCTCCACTCCTCCACTCCACCACTCCACCACTCCTCCACTCCTCCACTCCTCCACTCCACCACTCCACCACTCCTCCACACCTCCACCCCTCCACTCCACCCCTCCACTCCACCACTCCTCCACTCCACCACTCCTCCATTCCTCCACTCCACCTCCACTCCTCCACTCCTCCATTCCACCACTCCTCCACTCCTCCACTCCACCACTCCTCCACTACTCCACTCCACCACCACTCCACCACTCCTCCACTCCACCACTCCTCCACTCCTCCAGTCCACCACTCCTCCACTCCACCACTCCACCACTCCTCCACTCCACCACTCCTCCACTCCACCACTCCTCCACTCCACCACTCCACCACTCCTCCACTCCACCACTCCTCCACTCCACCACTCCACCACTCCTCCACTCCACCACTCCTCCACTCCACCACTCCTCCACTCCACCACTCCACCACTCCACCACTCCACCACTCCACCACTCCTCCACTCCACCACTCCTCCACTCCACTCCTCCTCCACTCCACCACTCCACCACTCCTCCACTCCACCACTCCACCACTCCTCCACTCCACTCCACCACTCCACCCCACCACTCCTGCACTCCACCACTCCTCCACTCCACCACTCCTCCACTCCACCACTCCTCCACTCCTCCACTCCACCACTCCTCCACTCCTCCACTCCTCCACTCCACCACTCCTCCACTCCTCCACTCCTCCACTCCACCACTCCACCACTCCTCCACTCCACCACTCCTCCACTCCACCACTCCTCCACTCCACCACTCCTCCACTCCACCACTCCTCCACTCCACCACTCCTCCACTCCTCCACTCCACCACTCCACCACTCCTTCACTCCTCCACTCCTCCACTCCACCACTCCTCCACTCCACCACTCCTCCACTCCACCACTCCACCACTCGACCACTCCTCCACTCCTCCCCACCACTCCTCCACTCCAGCACTCCTCCACTCCACCACTCCTCCACTCCACCACTCCACCACTCCTCCACTCCACTCCACCACTCCTCCACTCCACCACTCCTCCACTCCACCACTCCACCACTCCTCCACTCCTCCACTCCACCACTCCTCCACTCCTCCACTCCACCACTCCTCCACTCCACCACTCCTCCACTCCACCACTCCACCACTCCAAACCACCCTCCACCCCTCCACCACTCCACCACTCCTCCACTCCACCACTCCACCACTCCTCCACTCCACTACTTCTCCACTCCTCCACTCCTCCACTCCACCACTCCACCACTCCTCCACTCCTCCACTCCACCACAGAGGGACTGGGCTGAGTATAGGAGAGGAGAGGGACTGGACTGAGTATGGGAGAGGGGAGGGACTGGGCTGAGTATGGGAGAGGAGAGGGACTGGGCTGAGTATGGGAGAGGAGAGGGACTGGGCTGAGAATGGAATAGGAGAGGGACTGGGCTGAACAGGGGAGAGGAGAGGGACTGGGCTGAGTATGGGAGAGGAGAGGGACTGGGGGTTGAGTATGGGAGAGGAGAGGAACTGGGCTGAGTATGGGAGAGGAGAGGGACTGGGCTGAGTAATTGGAGAGGGACTGGGCTAAGTATGGGAGAGGAGAGGGACTGGGGGTTGAGTATGGGAGAGGAGAGGGACTGGGCTGAACAGGGGAGAGGAGAGGGACTGGGGGTTGAGTATGGGAGAGGAGAGGGACTGGGCTGAGTATGGGAGAGCAGAGGGACTGGGCTGAGTATGGGAGAGGAGAGGGACTGGGCTGAGTATGGGAGAGGAGAGGGACTGGGCTGAGTATGGGAGAGGAGAGGGACTGGGCTGAGCATGGGAGAGGAGAGGGACTGGGCTGAGTATGGGAGAGGAGAGGGACTGGGGGTTGAGTATGAGAGAGGAGAGGTACTGGGGGTTTAATATGAGAGGAGAGGGAAAGGGGGTTGAATATGAGAGGAGAGGGACTGGGGATTTAATATGAGAGGAGAGGGACTGGGGGTTTAATATGAGAGAGGAGAGGGACTGGGGGGTTAATATGGGAGAGGAGAGGGACTGGGGGTTTAATATGAGAGGAGAGGGACTGGGGGTTGACTATGGGAGAGGAGAGGGACTGGGGGTTTAATATGAGAGGAGAGGGACTGGGGGTTTAATATGAGAGGAGAGGGACTGGGGGTTTATTATGAGAGGAGAGGGACTGGGGGTTTATTATGAGAGGAGAGGGACTGGGGGTTTAATATGGGAGAGGAGAGGGACTGGGGGTTTAATATGAGAGGAGAGGGCCTGGGGGTTTAATATGGGAGAGGAGAGGGACTGGGGGTTTAATATGAGAGAGGAGAGGGACTGGGGGTTAAATATGAGAGAGGAGAGGGACTGGGGGTTTAATATGAGAGAGGAGAGGGACTGGGGGTTTAATATGAGAGAGGAGAGGGACTGGGGGTTTAATATGAGAGAGGAGAGGGACTGGGGGTTTAATATGAGAGAGGAGAGGGTCTGGGGGTTTATTATGAGAGGAGAGGGACTGGGGGTTTAATATGAGAGGAGAGGGACTGGGGGTTTAATATGAGAGGAGAGGGACTGGGGGTTTAATATTAGAGAGGAGAGGGACTGGGGGTTTAATATGAGAGAGGAGAGGGACTGGGGGTTTAATATGAGAGGAGAGGGACTGGGGGTTTAATATGAGAGGAGAGGGACTGGGGGTTTAATATGAGAGGAGAGGGACTGGGGGTTGAATATGAGAGAGGAGAGGGACTGGGGGTTGAATATGAGAGAGGAGAGGGACTGGGGGTTTAATATGAGAGGAGAGGGACTGGGGGTTTAATATGAGAGGAGAGGGACTGGGGGTTGAATATGAGAGAGGAGAGGGACTGGGGGTTGAATATGAGAGAGGAGAGGGACTGGGGGTTGAATATGGGAGAGGAGAGGGACTGGGGTTTAATATGAGAGAGGAGAGGGACTGGGGGTTAATATGAGAGGAGGGGGACTGTGGGTTTAATATGAGAGGAGGGGGACTGGGGGTTTAATATGAGAGGAGAGGGACTGGGGGTTTAATATAAGAGGAGAGGGACTGGGGGTTGAATATGAGAGGAGAGGGACTGGGGGTTTAATATGAGAGGAGGGGGACTGGGGGTTTAATATGAGAGGAGAGGGACTGGGGGTTTAATATGAGAGGAGGGGGACTGGGGGTTTAATATGAGAGGAGAGGGACTGGGGGTTTAATATGAGAGGAGAGGGACTGGGGGTTTATTATGAGAGGAGAGGGACTGGGGGTTTATTATGAGAGGAGAGGGACTGGGGGTTGAATATGAGAGGAGAGGGACTGGGGGTTGAATATGAGAGGAGAGGGACTGGGGGTTGAATATGAGAGGAGAGGGACTGGGGGTTTAATATGAGAGGAGAGGGACTGGGGGTTGAATATGAGAGAGGAGAGGGACTGGGTGTAATATGAGAGAGGAGAGGGACTGGGTGTAATATGAGAGAGGAGAGTGACTGGGGGTTTATTATGAGAGAGGAGAGGGACTGGGGGTTTAATATGAGAGGAGAGGGACTGGGGGTTGAATATGAGAGAGGAGAGGGACTGGGGGTTTAATATGAGAGGTGAGGGACTGGGGGTTTAATATGAGTGAGGAGAGTGACTGGGGGTTTAATATGAGAGAGGAGAGGGACTGGGGGTTTAATATGAGAGGAGAGGGACTGGGGGTTTATTATGAGAGAAGAGAGGGACTGGGGGTTTAATATGGGAGAGGAGAGGGACTGGGGGTTTAATATGAGAGGAGAGGGACTGGGGGTTTAATATGAGAGGAGAGGGACTGGGGGTTTAATATGAGAGAGGAGAGGGACTGGGGGTTTAATATGAGAGGAGAGGGACTGGGGGTTTAATATGAGAGGAGAGGGACTGGGGGTTGAATATGAGAGGAGAGGGACTGGGGGTTTAATATGAGAGGAGAGGGACTGGGGGTTTATTATGAGAGAGGAGAGGGACTGGGGGTTGAATATGAGAGAGGAGGGACTGGGGGTTTAATATGAGAGGAGAGGGACTGGGGGTTTATTATGAGAGAGGAGAGGGACTGGGGGTTGAATATGAGTGGAGAGGGACTGGGGGTTGAATATGAGAGGAGAGGGACTGGGGGTTTAATATGAGAGAGGAGAGGGACTGGGGGTTGAATATGAGAGAGGAGAGGGACTGGGGGTTGAATATGAGAGAGGAGAGGGACTGGGGGTTTAATATGAGAGGAGAGGGACTGGGGGTTTAATATGAGAGGAGAGGGACTGGGGGTTTAATATGAGAGGAGAGGGACTGGGGGTTTAATATGAGAGGAGAGGGACTGGGGGTTTAATATGAGAGGAGAGGGACTGGGGGTTTAATATGAGAGAGGAGAGGGACTGGGGGTTTAATATGAGAGAGGAGAGGGACTGGGGGTTTATTATGAGAGAGGAGACGGACTGGGGGTTTAATATGAGAGAGGAGAGGGACTGGGGGTTTATTATGAGAGAGGAGACGGACTGGGGGTTTAATATGAGAGAGGAGAGGGACTGGGGGTTTAATATGAGAGGAGGGGGACTGGGGGTTTAATATGAGAGGAGATTTGTTTTAATTTTGTATTTCTTTTAGTCCTCATTTGGATAAATCTTCCAAGAGTCCTTAAACATTAAAATACAATTCATAATACGAACATATATTCACATAACACAGTTACAACCAGACATAATACACTAATATATTCACATATAACACACAGTTACAAACAGACATAATACACAAACATATTGACACGATAAATACTTTTGTCTAAAACTATATATTGATTCTTCATCGACCATGGTCCTGCACAACTTTCCTGTGTATTGTATTTAAATGGTTTTAATAAAGTACTGCACAACTTTCCTGTGTATTGTATTTAAATGGTTTTAATAAAGTACTGCACAACTTTCCTGTGTATTGTATTTAAATGGTTTTAATAAAGTAATGTTTAAATGTATATATTGAAAGGTTTCTGGTTTGCCCAGTTAATTTATTCCATTTCTTTCTTGCTCTGAATCTAAATGTTATTTCGCCTGTTTCTCTTTTCTGTCTGGATAAAACATCGATGGTGGACAATCTGTTCCTAGTTTTGACTGGATGTCTGTCTCTTACCAACTGAACACTGTTGTGATCAGAAATTGGTTGTTTTAAACGGTGTACAGACTGAAATAAAATAAACATGTTTTTGTTTTTTTCCCCTCTCCAATTATCTTGTTGACTGATGACCAACCAAGAACATTTTGCTCACGATTACAAACAGAGGAACCAGATCTCTACCTTTAAAAACAATCCTTGCTGTTTTGTTCTGTGTTTTAATCTGCAGCCTCCTAATTTTCCAGGATGATTCATGTCCCCCCCTAAAAACCACAGAACAGCAGTTCACCTGACTCTCAATTACAACGCTTGTGTTATTTGCTGAAGAAGGTTTCCTGGTAAATATTGAGCTATCCTAAGATAGTTCTGCAGGAAGGGGTGAAGTCAGGAGACTCAGGTACGTGAAAAACGTAATATTTTAATAAAGGGAAAAACCAGTCCGAAAATATAAAACCGAAAAGGCAGGGAAAATTCCAATAACGGAAGACTTAGTCTTCTAAAATATTCGGGACGCAGCCCAGCAACCCTAACGCCTAAACGATAAGATATAAAAAAATGACAGGAAAATAAATTCCCCCAAACAGCAGAAAACACGAAACAATCCCGCAGAACCCCAAACAGGAAACAGACAAACTAAATACCCCACTAAATACAAACACCAAACAGGTGCCACAAAACAGACTTAACTAACAGACACATGAAACAAGGATCGATGGCAGCTAGTAGACCGAGCACCGAGCGCCGCCCGACCGGGGAGCGGAGCCCGACCGGGGAGCGCCGCCCGACCGGGGAGCGGCGCCCGACCGGGGAGCGGCGCCCGACCGGGGAGCGCCGCCCGACCGGGGAGCGGCGCCCGACCGGGGAGCGGAGCCCGCCCGTGGAGTGGCGCCCGACCGAGGAGTGGCGCCACCTTCTGTGGACGTTGTGACAGTTTCCTGGTAAATATTTAGCTATCCTTCTGTTCGTGCAGTTTTAATATTTATTTGAGAAGACCGTGATAAGCAGTTGTCTAGCTGCACTCCCGGTAGTTTGGTTTCTGACACACTTTCTGACACATATAACAGTAATAGTAGAGTATATAACAGTAGAGTATATAACAGTAGAGTATATAACAGTAGAGTATATAACAGTAGAGTATATAACAGTAGGGTATATAACAGTAGAGTATATAACAGTAGAGTATATAACAGTAGAGTATATAACAGTAGAGTATATAACAGTAATAGTAGAGTATATAACAGTAGAGTATATAACAGTAATAGTAGAGTATATAACAGTAGAGTATATAACAGTAATAGTAGAGTATATAACAGTAATAGTAGAGTATATAACAGTAGAGTATATAACAGTAATAGTAGAGTATATAACAGCAGAGTATATAACAGTATAGTATATAACAGTAGGGTATATAACAGTAGAGTATATAACAGTAGGGTATATAACAGCAGAGTATATAACAGTATAGTATATAACAGTAGAGTATATAACAGTAGAGTATATAACAGTAGGGTATATAACAGTAGAATATATAACAGTAGAGTATATAACAGTAGAGTATATAACAGTATAGTATATAACAGTAGAGTATATAACAGTAGAGTATATAACAGTAGAGTATTTAACAGTAGAGTATTTAATAGTAGTATAATAGTAGAGTATATAACAGTAGAGTATATAACAGTAGAGTATTTAATAGTAGTATAATAGTAGAGTATATAACAGTAGAGTATATAACAGTAGAGTATATAACAGTAGAGGATATAACAGTAGAGTATATAACAGTAGAGGAGATAACAGCAGAGTATATAACAGTAATATAAGAGTATATAACAGTAGAGTATATAACAGTAGAATATATAACAGTATAGTATATAACAGTAATATAAGAGTATATAACAGTAGAGTATATAACAGTAGAGTATATAACAGTAATATAAGAGTATATAACAGTAGAGTATATAACAGTAGAGTATATAACAGTAATATAAGAGTATATAACAGTAGAGTATATTACAGTAGAGTATATAACAGTAGAGTACATAACAATAGAGTATATAACAGTAGAGTATATAACAGTAGAGTATATA
Source organism: Salmo trutta (assembly GCF_901001165.1). Taxonomy (NCBI): domain Eukaryota; kingdom Metazoa; phylum Chordata; class Actinopteri; order Salmoniformes; family Salmonidae; genus Salmo; species Salmo trutta. Next base: position 236,650 of record NW_021822676.1, read on the forward strand.
GCAGTAGAGTATATAACAGTAGAGTATATAACAGTAGAGTATATAGCAGTAGGGTATATAACAGTAGAGTATATAACAGTAGAGTATATAGCAGTAGAGTATATAACAGTAGAGTGTATAACAGTAGAGTATATAGCAGTAGGGTATATAACAGTAGAGTATATAACAGTAGAGTATATAACAGTAGAGTATATACCAGTAGAGTATGTAATAGTAGTATAATAGTAGAGTATATAACAGTAGAGTATATAACAGTAGAGTATATAACAGTAGGGTATATAACAGTAGAGTATATAACAGTAGAGTATATAACAGTAGAGTATATAACAGTAGAGTATTTAACAGCAGAGTATTTAATAGTAGGAAAATAGTAGAGTATATAACAGTAGAGTATATAACAGTAGAGTATATAACAGTAGAGGATATAACAGCAGAGTATATAACAGTAATATAAGAGTATATAACAGTAGAGTATATAAGAGTAGAGTATATAACAGTAGAATATATAACAGTATAGTATATAACAGTAATATAAGAGTATATAACAGTAGAGTATATAACAGTAGAGTATATAACAGTAGAGTATATAACAGTAGAGTATATAACAGTAATATAAGAGTATATAACAGTAGAGTATATAACAGTAGAGTATATAACAGTATAGTATATAATAGTAATATAAGAGTATATAACAGTAGAGTATATAACAGTAGAGTATATAACAGTAGAGTATATAACAGTAGAGTATATAACAGTAATATAAGAGTATATAACAGTAGAGTATATAACAGTAGAGTATATAACAGTACAGTATATAACAGTAGAGTATATAACAGTAATATAAGAGTATATAACAGTAGAGTATATAACAGTAGAGTATATAACAGTAGAGTAAATAGCAGTAGAGTATATAACAGTAGAGTATATAACAGTAGAGTATATAACAGTAGAGTATATAACAATAGAGTATATAACAGTAGAGTATATAACAGTAGAGTATATAGCAGTAGAATATATAACAGTAGAGTATATAACAGTAGAGTATATAGCAGTAGGGTATATAACAGTAGAGTATATAACAGTAGAGTATATAGCAGTAGAGTATATAACAGTAGAGTATATAACAGTAGAGTATATAACAGTAGAGTATATAACAGTAGAGTATGTAATAGTAGTATAATAGTAGAGTATATAACAGTAGAGTATATAACAGTAGGGTATATAACAGTAGGGTATATAACAGTAGAGTATATAACAGTAGAGTATATAACAGTAGAGTATATAACAGTAATATAAGAGTATATAACAGTAGAGTATATAACAGTAGGGTATATAAGAGTAGAGTATATAAGAGTAGACAATATAACAGTAGAGTATATAACAGTAGAGTATATAACAGTAGAGTATTTAACAGTAGATTATATAACAGTAGAGTTTTTAATAGTAGTATAATAGTAGAGTATATAACAGTAGGGTATATAAGAGTAGAGTATATAAGAGTAGACTATATAACAGTAGAGTATATAACAGTAGAGTATATAACAGTAGAGTATTTAACAGTAGATTATATAACAGTAGAGTTTTTAATAGTAGTATAATAGTAGAGTATATAACAGTAGAGTATATAACAGTAGAGTATATAACAGTAGAGTATTTAATAGTAGTATAATAGTAGAGTATATAACAGTAGAGTATATAACAGTAGAGTATTTAACAGTAGAGTATTTAACAGTAGAGTATATAACAGTAGGATATATAACAGCAGAGTATATAACAGTATAGTATATAACAGTATAGTATATAACATTAGAGTATATAACAGTAGAGTATATAACAGTAGGGTATATAACAGTAGAGTATATAACAGTAGAGTATATAGCAGTAGAGTATATAACAGTATAGTATATAACAGTAGAGTATATAACAGTAGAGTATATAACAGTAGAGCATATAACAGTAGAGTATTTAACAGTAGAGTATTTAATAGTAGTATAATAGTAGAGTATATAACAGTAGAGTATATAACAGTAGAGTATTTAATAGTAGTATAATAGTAGAGTATATAACAGTAGAGTATATAACAGTAGAGGATATAACAGTAGAGTATATAACAGTAGAGTATGTAGCAGTAGAGTATATAACAGTAGAGTATATAACAGTAGAGTATATAGCAGTAGGGTATATAACAGTAGAGTATATAACAGTAGAGTATATAGCAGTAGAGTATATAACAGTAGAGTATATAACAGTAATATAAGAGTATATAACAGTAGAGTATATAACAGTAGAGTATATAACAGTAGAGTAAATAGCAGTAGAGTATATAACAGTAGAGTATATAACAGTAGAGTATATAACAGTAGAGTATTTAACAGTAGAGTATTTAATAGTAGTATAATAGTAGAGTATATAACAGTAGAGTATATAACAGTAGAGTATATAACAGTAGAGTATATAACAGTAGAGTATATAACAGTAGAGGATATAACAGCAGAGTATATAACAGTAATATAAGAGTATATAACAGTAGAGTATATAAGAGTAGAGTATATAACAGTAGAATATATAACAGTATAGTATATAACAGTAATATAAGAGTATATAACAGTAGAGTATATAACAGTAGAGTATATAACAGTAGCGTATATAACAGTAGAGTATATAACAGTAGAGTATATAACAGTAGAGTATATAACAGTAATATAAGAGTATATAACAGTAGAGTATATAACAGTAGAGTATATAACAGTAGGGTATATAACAGTAGGGTAATTAACAGTAGAGTATATAACAGTAGAGTATATAACAGTAGAGTATATAACAGTAATATAAGAGTATATAACAGTAGAGTATATAACAGTAGAGTATATAACAGTAGAGTATATAACAGTAGGGTATATAACAGTAGAGTATATAACAGTAGAGTATATAACAGTAGAGTATTTAACAGTAGAGTATATAACAGTAGATTTTTTAATAGTAGTATAATAGTAGAGTATATAACAGTAGAGTATATAACAGTAGAGTATATAACAGTAGAGTATTTAATAGTAGTATAATAGTAGAGTATATAACAGTAGAGTATATAACAGTAGAGTATTTAACAGTAGAGTATTTAACAGTAGAGTATATAACAGTAGGGTATATAACAGCAGAGTATATAACAGTATAGTATATAGCAGTATAGTATATAACAGTAGAGTATATAACAGTAGAGTATATAACAGTAGGGTATATAACAGTAGAGTATATAACAGTAAAGTATATAACAGTAGAGTATATAACAGTAGAGTATATAACAGTATAGTATATAACACTAGAGTATATAACAATAGAGTATATAACAGTAGAGTATTTAACAGTAGAGTATTTAATAGTAGTATAATAGTAGAGTATATAGCAGTAGAGTATATAACAGTAGAGTATTTAATAGTAGTATAATAGTAGAGTATACAACAGTAGAGTATATAACAGTAGAGTATATAACAGTAGAGGATATAACAGTAGAGTATATAACAGTAGAGGATATAACAGCAGAGTATATAACAGTAATATAAGAGTATATAACAGTAGAGTATATAACAGTAGAATATATAACAGTATAGTATATAACAGTAATATAAGAGTATATAACAGTAGAGTATATAACAGTAGAGTATATAACAGTAGCGTATATAACAGTAGAGTATATAACAGTAGAGTGTATAACAGTAGAGTATATAACAGTAATATAAGAGTATATAACAGTAGAGTATATAACTGTAGAGTATATAACAGTAGAGTATATAACAGTAATATAAGAGTATATAACAGTAGAGTATATTACAGTAGAGTATATAACAGTACAGTATATAACAGTAGAGTATATAACAGTAATATAAGAGTATATAACAGTAGAGTATATAACAGTAGAGTATATAACAGTAGAGTAAATAGCAGTAGAGTATATAACAGTAGAGTATATAACAGTAGAGTATATAACAGTAGAGTATATAACAATAGAGTATATAACAGTAGAGTATATAACAGTAGAGTATATAACAGTAGAGTATATAGCAGTAGAGTATATAACAGTAGAGTATATAACAGTAGAGTATATAGCAGTAGGGTATATACCAGTAGAGTATATAACAGTAGAGTATATAGCAGTAGAGTATATAACAGTAGAGTATATAACAGTAGAGTATATAACAGTAGAGTATATAACAGTAGAGTATGTAATAGTAGTATAATAGTAGAGTATATAACAGTAGAGTATATAACAGTAGAGTATATAACAGTAGGGTATATAACAGTAGGGTATATAACAGTAGAGTATATAACAGTAGAGTATATAACAGTAGAGTATATAACAGTAGAGTATTTAACAGTAGAGTATTTAATAGTAGTATAATAGTAGAGTATATAACAGTAGAGTATATAACAGTAGAGTATATAACAGTAGAGTATATAACAGTAGAGTATATAACAGTTGAGGATATAACAGCAGAGTATATAACAGTAATATAAGAGTATATAACAGTAGAGTATATAAGAGTAGAGTATATAACAGTAGAATATATAACAGTATAGTATATAACAGTAATATAAGAGTATATAACAGTAGAGTATATAACAGTAGAGTATATAACAGTAGCGTATATAACAGTAGAGTATATAACAGTAGAGAATATAACATTATAGTATATAACAGTAATTTAAGAGTATATAACAGTAGAGTATATAACAGTAGAGTATATAACAGTAGAGTATATAACAGTAGAGTATATAACAGTAATATAAGAGTATATAACAGTAGAGTATATAACAGTAGAGTATATAACAGTAGAGTATATAACAGTAGAGTATATAACAGTAATATAAGAGTATATAACAGTAGAGTATATAACAGTAGAGTATATAACAGTAGAGTAAATAGCAGTAGAGTATATAACAGTAGAGTATATAACAGTAGAGTATATAACAATAGAGTATATAACAGTAGAGTATATAACTGTAGAGTATATAACAGTAGAGTATATAGCAGTAGAGTATATAACAGTAGAGTATATAACAGTAGAGTATATAGCAGTAGGGTATATAACAGTAGAGTATATAACAGTACAGTATATAACAGTAGAGTATATAACAGTAGAGTATATAACAGTAGATTATATGACAGTAGAGTATGTAATAGTAGTATAATAGTGGAGTATATAACAGTAGAGTATATAACAGTAGAGTATATAACAGTAGAGTATATAACAGTAGGGTATATAAGAGTAGAGTATATAACAGTAGAGTATATAACAGTAGAGTATATAACAGTAATATAAGAGTATATAACAGTAGAGTATATAACAGTAGAGTATATAACAGTAGAGTATATAAGAGTAGACTATATAACAGTAGAGTATATAACAGTAGAGTATTTAACAGTAGAGTATATAACAGTAGAGTATTTAATAGTAGTATAATAGTAGAGTATATAACAGTAGAGTGTATAACAGTAGAGTATATAACAGTAGAGTATTTAATAGTAGTATAATAGTAGAGTATATAACAGTAGAGTATATAACAGTAGAGTATTTAACAGTAGAGTATTTAACAGTAGAGTATATAACAGTATGGTATATAACAGTAGAGTATATAACAGTAGAGTATATAACAGTAGAGTATATAACAGTAGGGTATATAACAGTAGAGTATATAACAGTAGAGTATTTAACAGTAGAGTATATAACAGTAGAGTATTTAATAGTAGTATAATAGTAGAGTATATAACAGTAGAGTGTATAACAGTAGAGTATATAACAGTAGAGTATTTAATAGTAGTATAATAGTAGAGTATATAACAGTAGAGTATATAACAGTAGAGTATTTAACAGTAGAGTATTTAACAGTAGAGTATATAACAGTATGGTATATAACAGTAGAGTATATAACAGTAGAGTATATAACAGTAGAGTATATAACAGTAGGGTATATAACAGTAGAGTATATAACAGTAGAGTATATAACAGTAGAGTATTTAATAGTAGTATAATAGTAGAGTATATAACAGTAGAGTATATAACAGTGGAGTATTTAATAGTAGTATAATAGTAGAGTATATAACAGTAGAGTATATAACAGTAGAGTACTTAATAGTAGTATAATAGTAGAGTATATAACAGTAGAGTATTTAATAGTAGTATAATATGCAGATTGGAGGGGGTCAACGAGGTGACTGGTGGTGTTGATGATGTAGGCAGATTGGAGGGGGTCAATCAGGTGACTGGTGGTGTTGATGATGTAGGCAGATTGGAGGGGGTCAACCAGGTGACTGGTGGTGATGATGTATGCAGATTGGAGGGGGTCAATCAGGTGACTGGTGGTGCTGATGATGTAGGCAGATTGGAGGGGGTCAACGAGGTGACTGGTGGTGTTGATGTAGGCAGATTGGAGGGGGTCAACCAGGTGACTGGTGGTGGTGATGATGTAGGCAGATTGGAGGGGGTCAACCAGGTGACTGGTGGTGGTGATGATGTAGGCAGATTGGAGGGGGTCAACCAGGTGACTGGTGGTGATGATGTAGGCAGATTGGAGGGGGTCAACCAGGTGACTTGTGGTGGTGATGATGTAGGCAGATTGGAGGGGGTCAGCCAGGTGACTGGTGGTGCTGACCTTGATGATCTTTTCGGGAGATTTAACCCAGAGAGAGGTCAGAGAGACGATGCAGATGGATGAGAGATTTAACCCAGAGAGAGGTCAGAGAGACGGGTCTGTAGTCATTTGACCCAGATGGATGAGAGATTTAACCCAGAGAGAGGTCAGAGAGACGATGCAGATGGATGAGAGATTTAACCCAGAGAGAGGTCAGAGAGACGGGTCCGTAGTCACTTGACCCAGATGGATGAGAGATTTAACCCAGAGAGAGGTCAGAGAGACGATGCAGATGGATGAGAGATTTAACCCAGAGAGAGGTCAGAGAGACGATGCAGATGGATGAGAGATTTAACCCAGAGAGAGGTCAGAGAGACGATGCAGATGGATGAGAGATTTAACCCAGAGAGAGGTCAGAGAGACGGGTCCGTAGTCATTTGACCCAGATGGATGAGAGATTTAACCCAGAGAGTGGTCAGAGAGACGGGTCCGTAGTCATTCGACCCAGATGGATGAGAGATTTAACCCAGAGAGAGGTCAGAGAGACGGGTCCGTAGTCATTCGACCCAGATGGATGAGAGATTTAACCCAGAGAGAGGTCAGAGAGACGGGTCCGTAGTCATTCGACCCAGATGGATGAGAGATATTCGGGACGGGTAAAACAATTGATATTTTTTTCTCCATAGAAATGTTTCCGGGGACCGCTGACAGAGAGCAGAAGACGTCTCAGCTGAGTGGAACGGCGTTTTGAGACCACGACCACTTATGTTATCAGGCGCCCGGGGGCTCTTTTCGTGCTCCAGTGCTTTTTTTGAACACCCATACGACTTCCTCATCGATGACAAGCGAGCTCTCGGTTGCCATGACATCCGCCTCCAGACAGGCCCGGGGGGAGAGAATTCAGCTAATTGGCTGTAGAGAGGCACACCCTCTCGTCAAGGCAGAGATAAACACCTTGCCTACCTTTGAAGGGGGCGTTTTCCATATTCTTAAAGCCCATCCAGGCAGACAGAGAGTCTCCCTGTAACATTATCTGTTGCTCCTTATCCTACTACTGGAGAGTCTCCCTGCAACATTATCTGTTGCTCCTTATCCTGGTACTGGAGAGTCTCCCTGTAACATTATCTGTTGCTCCTTATCCTATTACTGTAGAGTCTCCCTGTAACATTATCTGTTGCTCCTTATCCTTGTATTGGAGAGTCTCCCTGTAACATTATCTGTTGCTCCTTATCCTTGTATTGGAGAGTCTCCCTGTAATATTATCTGTTGCTCCTTATCCTTGTACTGGAGTCTCCCTGTAACATTATCTGTTGCTCCTTATCCTTGTAATGGAGAGTCTCCCTGTAACATTATCTGTTGCTCCTTATCCTGGTACTGGAGAGTCTCCCTGTAACATTATCTGTTGCTCCTTATCCTGGTACTGGAGAGTCTCCCTGTAACATTATCTGTTGCTCCTTATCCTGGTACTGGAGAGTCTCCCTGTAACATTATCTGTTGCTCCTTATCCTACTACTGGAGAGTCTCCCTGTAACATTATCTGTTGCTCCTTATCCTTGTGATGTCATCGCACCATTTTCATCTGTTTGTTTGCCCCTCTCTGTACGTCTTTTCTTTGGAGTGAATTCCTGGAGGCAAACGCTTGTTTCTTCTTGTTAATAATCACCACTTTCAATTCTTTGATCCCCACATGGTTTGTTTTTAGGAAATATCTCACATGTTTTTTTAGGAGGGGGGGGGATCGCCAAATCAACACAGAATTCATTATTACGTCAGTCATCTCATTCAGATCAGCTGATGAGTTTTCAAATACACTCCAGGTGGAACAATCAAAGGATCCCTGCAGTGGATCAGTACGGTCAGTCGTTCGTCCCACCACCTTCTCCCTTTTTGAGTAACTGTTTAGAAGACAAACAGGGTTATGATCTGATCCAAAATCCTTGCTCTACTCGCTGTTGGGACATCGGTCTGCACATTCAGAGCCAATCAGCTGTGTACCTCAGCGGGAGATTTGGGTAGTGCTATTTGCTACCCGGAGCTATAGCCTTTCTTTTCCCCTGTTAGGGTTAGCGACATATTACACTTTGGAATTTTGTTATTTATTTTTTTATTTCACCTTTATTTAACCAGGTAGGCTAGTTGAGAACAAGTCCTTTATTTAACCAGGTAGGCCAGTTGAGAACAAGTCCTTTATTTAACCAGGTAGGCAAGTTGAGAACAAGTCCTTTATTTAACCAGGTAGGCTAGTAGAGAACAAGTCCTTTATTTAACCAGGTAGGCCAGTTGAGAACAAGTCCTTTATTTAACCAGGTAGGCCAGTTGAGAACAAGTCCTTTATTTAACCAGGTAGGCAAGTTGAGAACAAGTCCTTTATTTAACCAGGTAGGCTAGTTGAGAACAAGTCCTTTATTTAACCAGGTAGGCAAGTTGAGAACAAGTTCTCATTTACAATTGCGACCTGGCCAAGATAAAGCAAAGCAGTTCGACAACATACAACAACACAGAGTTACACATGAAATAAAACAAACATACAGTCAATAATACAGTAGAAAAATAAGTCTATATACAATGTGAGCAAATGAGGTGAGATAAGGGAGGTAAAGGCAAAAAAGGCCATGGTGGCAAAGTAAATACAATATAGCAAGTAAAACACTGGAATGGTAGATTTACAGTAGAGGAAAGTGCAAAGTAGAAATAGAAATAATGGGGTGAAAAGGAGCAAAATAAATAAAATAAATAAATACAGTAGGGGAAGAGGTAGTTGTTTGGGCTAAATTATAGATGGGCTGTGTACAGGTGCAGTGATCTGTGAGCTGCTCTGACAGCTGGTGCTTAAAGCTAGTGAGGGAGATACGTGTTTCCAGTTTCAGAGATTTTTTTGTAGTTCGTTCCAGTCATTGAAAGTAATTATCTAGAAGACAAACAGGGTTATGATCTGACCCAGTGTAACTCCTTGGCCATAGAGAGGGGTTTTTGTTCTTTATTTTGGTTAGGCCAGGGTGTCACATTGGGTGGGCGTTCTATGTTCCTTTTTCTATGTTGGTTGGTTTCATTGATTTTGGCCGTGTGGCTTCCAATCAGGCACAGCTGTAGAGTGTTGTTGCTGATTGGGAGTCACATATAAGGAGCATGTTTTTCCTTTGGGTTTTGTAGGTAATTGTTTCTGTTTAGTGTTTTGCACCTGACAGGACTGTTTGGCTGTCGGTTTTCTTGTGTTGTTTCGTATAGTGTTCTTTCTATTATTAAATGCAATGATGAACACTAACTCCGCTGCACCTTGGTCTACTCTCTCTCACGACAGCCGCTACACCCAGCCAGTGGAGGTGTGGCCAAGGATGAATAGGCTTTGGGGACCGAGGCGTAATGTAGGTGTGGTAGGCGTTGGGGACCGAGGCGTAATGTAGGTGTGGTAGGCGTTGGGGACCGAGGCGTAATGTAGGTGTGGTAGGCGTTGGGGACCGAGGCGTAATGTAGGTGTGGTAGGCGTTGGGGACCGAGGCGTAATGTAGGTGTGGTAGGCGTTGGGGACCGAGGCGTAATGTAGGTGTGGTAGGCGTTGGGGACCGAGGCGTAATGTAGGTGTGGTAGGCGTTGGGGACCGAGGCGTAATGTAGGTGTGGTAGGCGTTGGGGACCGAGGCGTAATGTAGGTGTGGTAGGCGTTGGGGACCGAGGCGTAATGTAGGTGTGGTAGGCGTTGGGGACCGAGGCGTAATGTAGGTGTGGTAGGCGTTGGGGACCGAGGCGTAATGTAGGTGTGGTAGGCGTTGGGGACCGAGGCGTAATGTAGGTGTGGTAGGCGTTGGGGACCGAGGCGTAATGTAGGTGTGGTAGGCGTTGGGGACCGAGGCGTAATGTAGGTGTGGTAGGCGTTGGGGACCGAGGCGTAATGTAGGTGTGGTAGACGTTGGGGACCGAGGCGTAATGTAGGTGTGGTAGGCGTTGGGGACCGAGGCGTAATGTAGGTGTGGTAGGCGTTGGGGACCGAGGCGTAATGTAGGTGTGGTAGGCGTTGGGGACCGAGGCGTAATGTAGGTGTGGTAGGCGTTGGGGACCGAGGCGTAATGTAGGTGTGGTAGGCGTTGGGGACCGAGGCGTAATGTAGGTGTGGTAGGCGTTGGGGACCGAGGCGTAATGTAGGTGTGGTAGGCGTTGGGGACCGAGGCGTAATGTAGGTGTGGTAGACGTTGGGGACCGAGGCGTAATGTAGGTGTGGTAGACGTTGGGGACCGAGGCGTAATGTAGGTGTGGTAGGCGTTGGGGACCGAGGCGTAATGTAGGTGTGGTAGACGTTGGGGACCGAGGCGTAATGTAGGTGTGGTAGGCGTTGGGGACCGAGGCGTAATGTAGGTGTGGTAGGCGTTGGGGACCGAGGCGTAATGTAGGTGTGGTAGGCGTTGGGGACCGAGGCGTAATGTAGGTGTGGTAGGCGTTGGGGACCGAGGCGTAATGTAGGTGTGGTAGACGTTGGGGACCGAGGCGTAATGTAGGTGTGGTAGGCGTTGGGGACCGAGGCGTAATGTAGGTGTGGTAGGCGTTGGGGACCGAGGCGTAATGTAGGTGTGGTAGGCGTTGGGGTAATGTAGGTGTGGTAGACGTTGGGGTAATGTAGGTGTGGTAGGCGTTGGGGTAATGTAGGTGTGGTAGGCGTTGGGGTAATGTAGGTGTGGTAGGCGTTGGGGTAATGTAGGTGTGGTAGGCGTTGGGGTAATGTAGGTGTGGTAGGCGTTGGGGTAATGTAGGTGTGGTAGGCGTTGGGGTAATGTAGGTGTGGTAGGCGTTGGGGACCGAGGCGTAATGTAGGTGTGGTAGGCGTTGGGGTAATGTAGGTGTGGTAGACGTTGGGGTAATGTAGGTGTGGTAGACGTTGGGGTAATGTAGGTGTGGTAGACGTTGGGGTAATGTAGGTGTGGTAGGCGTTGGGGTAATGTAGGTGTGGTAGGCGTTGGGGTAATGTAGGTGTGGTAGGCGTTGGGGTAATGTAGGTGTGGTAGGCGTTGGGGTAATGTAGGTGTGGTAGGCGTTGGGGTAATGTAGGTGTGGTAGGCGTTGGGGTAATGTAGGTGTGGTAGGCGTTGGGGTAATGTAGGTGTGGTAGGCGTTGGGGTAATGTAGGTGTGGTAGACGTTGGGGTAATGTAGGTGTGGTAGGCGTTGGGGTAATGTAGGTGTGGTAGACGTTGGGGTAATGTAGGTGTGGTAGGCGTTGGGGTAATGTAGGTGTGGTAGGCGTTGGGGTAATGTAGGTGTGGTAGGCGTTGGGGTAATGTAGGTGTGGTAGGCGTTGGGGTAATGTAGGTGTGGTAGGCGTTGGGGTAATGTAGGTGTGGTAGGCGTTGGGGTAATGTAGGTGTGGTAGGCGTTGGGGTAATGTAGGTGTGGTAGACGTTGGGGTAATGTAGGTGTGGTAGGACGTTGGGGTAATGTAGGTGTGGTAGGCGTTGGGGTAATGTAGGTGTGGTAGGCGTTGGGGTAATGTAGGTGTGGTAGACGTTGGGGTAATGTAGGTGTGGTAGGGTGTGGTAGACGTTGGGGTAATGTAGGTGTGGTAGGCGTTGGGGTAATGTAGGTGTGGTAGACGTTGGGGTAATGTAGGTGTGGTAGGCGTTGGGGTAATGTAGGTGTGGTAGGCGTTGGGGTAATGTAGGTGTGGTAGGCGTTGGGGTAATGTAGGTGTGGTAGACGTTGGGGTAATGTAGGTGTGGTAGGCGTTGGGGTAATGTAGGTGTGGTAGGCGTTGGGGTAATGTAGGTGTGGTAGACGTTGGGGTAATGTAGGTGTGGTAGGCGTTGGGGTAATGTAGGTGTGGTAGGCGTTGGGGTAATGTAGGTGTGGTAGGCGTTGGGGTAATGTAGGTGTGGTAGGCGTTGGGGTAATGTAGGTGTGGTAGGCGTTGGGGTAATGTAGGTGTGGTAGGCGTTGGGGTAATGTAGGTGTGGTAGACGTTGGGGTAATGTAGGTGTGGTAGACGTTGGGGTAATGTAGGTGTGGTAGACGTTGGGGTAATGTAGGTGTGGTAGACGTTGGGGTAATGTAGGTGTGGTAGGCGTTGGGGTAATGTAGGTGTGGTAGACGTTGGGGTAATGTAGGTGTGGTAGGCGTTGGGGTAATGTAGGTGTGGTAGGCGTTGGGGACCGAGGCGTAATGTAGGTGTGGTAGGCGTTGGGGACCGAGGCGTAATGTAGACGTACATTTTCCTTTTAATAAAAATGACACCCGTGAAAAAACTGAACGTAAAGCTACATGCAGCGTAGAAAGCAACTACACACAAACAAGATCCCACAATCACAGGTGGGGGGAAAAAGGGCTGCCTAAGTATGATCCCCAATCAGAGACAACGATAAACAGCTGCCTCTGATTGGGAACCATACTAGGCCAACAAAGAAATAGAAACATAGATAGTGACAGCATGGAGAATTCACAGAGGCAGTGACAGCATGGGGAATTCACAGAGGAGGCAGTGACAGCATGGGGAATTCACAGGGGAGGCAGTGACAGCATGGGGAATTCACAGAGGAGGCAGTGACAGCATGGGGAATTCACAGGGGAGGCAGTGACAGCATGGGGAATTCACAGAGGAGGCAGTGACAGCATGGGGAATTCACAGAGGAGGCAGTGACAGCATGGGGAATTCTCAGAGGAGGGAGAAGAGGAGGCAGTGACACTGTAGTAGCTCCTCACCGGTAGCTTTACAGATAGACTGGGTCAGATGCAGATAGACTGGGTTAGATGCAGAGAGACTGGGTTAGAAACAGATAGACTGGGTTAGATACAGAGAGACTGGGTTAGATACAGATAGACTGGGTTAGATACAGATAGACTGGGTTAGATACAGATAGACTGGGTTAGATACAGATAGACTGGGTTAGATACAGATAGACTGGGTTAGATACAGAGAGACTGGGTTAGATACAGAGAGACTGGGTTAGATACAGAGAGACTGGGTTAGATACAGAGAGACTGGGTTAGATACAGATAGACTGGGTTAGATACAGATAGACTGGGTTAGATACAGATAGACTGGGTTAGATACAGATAGACTGGGTTAGATACAGATAGACTGGGTTAGATACAGAGAGACTGGGTTAGATACAGAGAGACTGGGTTAGATACAGAGAGACTGGGTTAGATACAGAGAGACTGGGTTAGATACAGATAGACTGGGTTAGATACAGATAGACTGGGTTAGATACAGATAGACTGGGTTAGATACAGAGAGACTGGGTTAGATACAGATAGACTGGGTTAGATCCAAGGTAACATTATAAACAGGCACTGAGCGTTTAAAACCTTGCGAACATCTGCTCGTCCTCCAGGACGTCACTTGTTTTAAAGCCACTTCAAGTCGGTGTAGATGAACGGGAGAAGACAGGTTAATAAAGAAGAGTTTTTCAAGCCTGGAGACAATTCAGACATGGGTTATGTGTGTGTGCTGTTCAGACGGTGAATGGGCAAGACTTTAGATCGAAGTGCCTTTTTCAACAAGGTATTGTAGACAGGTGCAAAGGCCTTTTGTGTCTAGAACTGCAGTTTTTCACCCTCAACAGTTTCCCCGTGTGTATCAAGAACGGTCCACCACCCAAAGGACATCCCAGCCAACTTTGAAACAACTGTGGGGAAACATTGGAGTCAACATGGGCCAGCATCCCTGTGGAACGCTTTCGACACCTTGTCGAGTCCATGACCCGATGAATGTAGGTCGTTCTGAGGGGCGACTCAACATTAGGAAGGTGTTCTTAATGTAGGTCGTTCTGAGGGGCGACTCAACATTAGGAAGGTGTTCTTAATGTAGGTCGTTCTGAGGGGCGACTCAACATCAGGAAGGTGTTCTTAATGTTCTTAACGTTCTGAGGGGCGACTCAACATTAGGAAGGTGTTCTTAATGTTCTTAACGTTCTGAGGGGCGACTCAACATTAGGAAGGTGTTCTTAATGTTCTTAACGTTCTGAGGGGCGACTCAACATCAGGAAGGTGTTCTTAATGTTGTTAACGTTCTGAGGGGCGACTCAACATTAGGAAGGTGTTCTTAATGTAGGTCGTTCTGAGGGGCGACTCAACATTAGGAAGGTGTTCTTAATGTAGGTCGTTCTGAGGGGCGACTCAACATTAGGAAGGTGTTCTTAATGTAGGTCGTTCTGAGGGGCGACTCAACATTAGGAAGGTGTTCTTAATGTTGTTAACGTTCTGAGGGGCGACTCAACATTAGGAAGGGGTTCTTAATGTTGTTAACGTTCTGAGGGGCGACTCAACATTAGGAAGGTGTTCTTAATGTTGTTAACGTTCTGAGGGGCGACTCAACATTAGGAAGGTGTTCTTAATGTTGTTAACGTTCTGAGGGGCGACTCAACATTAGGAAGGTGTTCTTAATGTTTTTCCACACGGAGGACGTTTTCTTCATATTTTATAATCTCTGTTTTCTTGGGATTTTTGGGCTGAAGCCAGAACCAGGATGGACGAGGAGCAGATGAGGTGACAGCTGGTAGGATGAGAGATCGTCGATAACATAATATCATGTTTTTAAACTCTACCTTGTCCTCAAAGTGGCTAGGTAATTTCTCCGTCTTCCTTTAGCTCGAAGCAAAACCTCACATTTCTGCGTCATTTAGCCGTTATTCTGACTGACATTTTTCAAAGCAATTTTTTGGAACGGCGCTGTTGATCCCTTCTCTTTCACAGTACAATGACTTCCTGCTGTAAATGAGCTTCTTGACAAAACAACTTTCAAAACAAAACAACAACCTTTGTCCAATTATCCCTGAACCCTCTCTGGCAGTGTTCTGAAAGGTTGGACGATTGACTCACAGAGAAACATTGGGAGGTGTCCCAAATGTTCCCCCGATCTCCTATATACTGGAATAGGAGCCTGGTCAAAAGTAGTGTACTATATAGGGAATAGGGTGCCATGTGGGACGCAAGCCTTCATTTAAAACCAAGCAGACAAACCTTCATTTAACTCAGGCGACAAGACGAGTCGTCCTCACACAGACGTCCATTATGCTGCGTTCTGAACTATCATCTCCTCACACAGACGTCCATTATGCTGCGTTCTGAACTATCATCTCCTCACACAGACGTCCATTATGCTGCGTTCTGAACTATCATCTCCACACACAGACGTCCATTATGCTGCGTTCTGAACTATCATCTCCTCACACAGACGTCCATTATGCTGCGTTCTGAACTATCATCTCCACACACAGACGTCCATTATGCTGCGTTCCTGAACTATCATCTCCTCACACAGACGTCCATTATGCTGCGTTCTGAACTATCATCTCCACACACAGACGTCCATTATGCTGCGTTCTGAACTATCATCTCCTCACACAGACGAAGACGTTAGAGATGACGGCTGTGATGAAATCCGATCCAGATTGTGTTTGGTCTGAGAGGAGCTGAGAGATAATGATCAGTATGGACAGACAGGAGCTAAGAGATAATGAACGGTACGGACAGACAGGAGCTAAGAGATAATGATCGGTACGGACAGACAGGAGCTAAGAGATAATGAACAGTATGGACAGACAGGAGCTAAGAGATAATGATCGGTATGGACAGACAGGAGCTAAGAGATAATGAACGGTATAGACAGACAGGAGTTAAGAGATAATGATCGGTATGGACAGACAGGAGCTAAGAGATAATGAACAGTATGGACAGACAGGGCCCTGGTCTAAAGTAGTGCACTATATAGGGAATAGGGTTCTATAGGGCCCTGGTCTAAAGTAGTGCACTATATAGGGAATAGGGTTCTATAGGGCTCTGGTCTAAAGTAGTGCACTATATAGGGGATAGGGTTCTATAGGGCCCTGGTCTAAAGTAGTGCACTATATAGGGAATAGGGTTCTATAGGGCCCTGGTCTAAAGTAGTGCACTATATAGGGAATAGGGTTCTATAGGGCTCTGGTCTAAAGTAGTGCACTATATAGGGAATAGGGTTCTATAGGGCCCTGGTCTAAAGTAGTGCACTATATAGGGAATAGGGTTCTATAGGGCCCTGGTCTAAAGTAGTGCACTATATAGGGAATAGGGCCCCTTGTTGTTTACTAGTGAGTCTCTTCCATCTCGTTAATGGGAACAAAATATGAATAATAACAACCCTAATTGATTGTATATGTAGATGAGTTACTGAATAATGAGCTGTGGGGGGGGGGGGGGGTGACGAGCGATGAGGTCACAACCATCACAGAACTACCAATTAGCAACAGCACACTGGGTTTATATTGTTAGATGGTATTATAGTATTAGACAGCATTGGGTTTATATTGTTAGATGGTACTATAGTATTAGACAGCATGGAGTTTATATTGTTAGATGGTATTATAGTATTAGACAGCATGGGGTTTATATTGTTAGATGGTATTATAGTATTAGAAAGCATCGTCCAAAACCATCACACAACACAGAACTACCAATTAGCAACACCACAATGTAGTGCACTATATAGGGAATGGGTTTATATTGTTAGATGGTATTATAGTATTAGATAGCATTGGGTTTATATTGCTAGATGGTATTATAGTATTAGATAGCATGGGGTTTATATTGTTAGATGGTATTATAGTATTAGACAGCATTGGGTTTATATTGTTAGATGGTATTATAGTATTAGACAGCATTGGGTTTATATTGTTAGATGGTATTATAGTATTAGACAGCATTGGGTTTATATTGTTAGATGGTATTATAGTATTAGATAGCATCGTCCAAAACCAACACACAACACAGAACTACCAATTAGCAGTAGTTTATATTGCTAGATGGTATTATAGTATTAGACAGCATTGGGTTTATATTGCTAGATGGTATTATAGTATTAGACAGCATTGGGTTTATATTGCTAGATGGTATTATAGTATTAGACAGCATTGGGTTTATATTGTTAGATGGTATTATAGTATTAGACAGCAATGGGTTTATATTGTTAGATGGTATTATAGTATTAGACAGCATTGGGTTTATATTGTTAGATGGTATTATAGTATTAGACAGCATTGGGTTTATATTGTTAGATGGTACTATAGTATTAGACAGCATCGTCCAAAACCAAAACGTTGAATTTCAAGTGTTTTCTATTACAGAGTCAATATGAAATCTGCATCCATTTAGTTCAATTACTCCACTACACCACTATACACACACTATCTGCTTGCTCTGGTTTGTACTGAGGTCATTAGCAGCTCGCTGGCGGTGAACGACGACAGATACCAAGGCAGGAGGTCCGTCTGACAGCAGGAAACATCGAGGATGAAGATGTCGTTATTCAGATGACAGATCAAAGGTTGGAGGAGGACAGCAACACTCCAGGTCCTGGAGGAGGACAGCA
This sequence comes from Salmo trutta, assembly GCF_901001165.1. NCBI lineage: Eukaryota > Metazoa > Chordata > Actinopteri > Salmoniformes > Salmonidae > Salmo > Salmo trutta. The sequence continues at coordinate 254,595 of NW_021822676.1, forward strand.
ACACTCCAGGTCCTGGAGGAGGACAGCAACACTCCAGGTCCTCAACACAACAACAGGAGCATGGAGATGATGGTTGGAGGAGGACAGCTGGACCTAAGGGCCCTAGACAGAGCTGGACCCGAGGGCCCTAGACAGAGATGGACCTAAGGGCCCTAGACAGAGCTGGACCTAAGGGCCCTAGACAGAGCTGGACCCGAGGGCCCTAGACAGAGCTGGACCTATGGGCCCTAGACAAAGCTGCCCCCAAGAGCCCTAGACAGAGCTGGACCTAAGGGCCCTAGACAGAGCTGCACCTAAGGGCCCTAGACAGAGCTGGACCCGAGGGCCCTAGACAGAGCTGGACCTAAGGGCCTGAGACAGAGCTGGACCTAAGGGCCCTAGACAGAGCTGGACCCGAGGGCCCTAGACAGAGCTGGACCTAAGGGCCCTAGACAGAGCTGGACCTAAGGGCCCTAGACAGAGCTGGACCTAAGGGCCCTAGACAGAGCTGGACCTAAGGGCCCTAGACAGAGCTGGACCTAAGGGCCCTAGACAGAGCTGGACCCGAGGGCCCTAGACAGAGCTGGACCTAAGGGCCCTAGACAGAGCTGGACCTAAGGGCCCTAGACAGAGCTGGACGCGAGGGCCCTAGACAGAGCTGGACCTAAGGGCCCTAGACAGAGCTGCCCCTAAGGGCCCTAGACAGAGCTGGACCTAAGGGCACAAGACAGAGCTGGACCTAAGGGCCCTAGACAGAGCTGGACCTAAGGGCCCTAGACAGAGCTGGACCTAAGGGCCCTAGACAGAGCTGGACCTAAGGGCCCTAGACAGAGCTGGACCCGAGGGCCCTAGACAGAGCTGGACCTAAGGGCCCTAGACAGAGCTGGACCCGAGGGCCCTAGACAGAGATGGACCTAAGGGCCCTAGACAGAGCTGGACCTGAGGGCCCTAGACAGAGATGGACCTAAGGGCCCTAGACAGAGCTGGACCTAAGGGCCCTAGACAGAGCTGCACCTAAGGGCCCTAGACAGAGCTGGACCTAAGGGCCATAGACAGAGCTGCACCTAAGGGCCCTAGACAGAGCTGGACCTAAGGGCCCTAGACAGAGCTGGACCTGAGGGCCTTAGACAGAGCTGGACCTAAGGGCCCTGGACAGAGCTGGACCTAAGGGCCCTAGACAGAGCTGGACCCGAGGGCCCTAGACAGAGCTGGACCCGAGGGCCCTAGACAGAGCTGGACCTAAGGGCCCTAGACAGAGCTGGACCTAAGGGCCCTAGACAGAACTGGACCCGAGGGCCCTAGACAGAGCTGGACCTAAGGGCCCTAGACAGAGCTGGACCCGAGGGCCCTAGACAGAGCTGGACCTGAGGGCCCTAGACAGAGCTGGACCTAAGGGCCCTAGACAGAGCTGCACCTAAGGGCCCTAGACAGAGCTGGACCCGAGGGCCCTAGACAGAGCTGGACCTAAGGGCCCTAGACAGAGCTGGACCCGAGGGCCCTAGACAGAGCTGGACCTAAGGGCCCGAGACAGAGCTGGACCTAAGGGCCCTAGACAGAGCTGGACCCGAGGGCCCTAGACAGAGCTGCCCCTTATTGCCCTAGACAGAGCTGGACCTAAGGGCCCTAGACAGAGCTGGACCTATGGGCCCTAGACAGAGCTGGACCTAAGGGCCCTAGACAGAGCTGGACCTAAGGGCCCTAGACAGAGCTGGACCTGAGGGCCCTAGACAGAGCTGGACCCGAGGGCCCTAGACAGAGCTGCCCCTAAGGGCCCTAGACAGAGCTGGACCTAAGGGCCCTAGACAGAGCTGGACCCGAGGGCCCTAGACAGAGCTGGACCTAAGGGCCCTAGACAGAGCTGCATCTAAGGGCCCTAGACAGAGATGGACCTAAGGGCCCTAGACAGAGCTGGACCTAAGGGCCCTAGACAGAGCTGGACCCGAGGGCCCTAGACAGAGCTGGACCCGAGGGCCCTAGACAGAGCTGGACCTAAGGGCCCTAGACAGAGCTGGACCTAAGGGCCCTAGACAGAGCTGGACCCGAGGGCCCTAGACAGAGCTGGACCTAAGGGCCCTAGACAGAGCTGCATCTAAGGGCCCTAGACAGAGATGGACCTAAGGGCCCTAGACAGAGCTGGACCTAAGGGCCCTAGACAGAGCTGGACCTAAGGGCCCTAGACAGAGCTGGACCTAAGGGCCCTAGACAGAGCTGGACCTAAGGGCCCTAGACAGAGCTGCACCTAAGGGCCCTAGACAGAGCTGGACCCGAGGGCCCTAGACAGAGCTGGACCTAAGGGCCCGAGACAGAGCTGGACCTAAGGGCCCTACACAGAGCTGGACCTAAGGGCCCTAGACAGAGATGGACCTAAGGGCCCTAGACAGAGCTGGACCCGAGGGCCCTAGACAGAGCTGGACCTAAGGGCCCTAGACAGAGCTGGACCTAAGGGCCCTAGACAGAACTGGACCCGAGGGCCCTAGACAGAGCTGGACCTAAGGGCCCTAGACAGAGCTGGACCCGAGGGCCCTAGACAGAGCTGGACCTGAGGGCCCTAGACAGAGCTGGACCTAAGGGCCCTAGACAGAGCTGCACTTAAGGGCCCTAGACAGAGCTGGACACGAGGGCCCTAGACAGAGCTGGACCTAAGGGCCCGAGACAGAGCTGGACCTAAGGGCCCTAGACAGAGCTGGACCCGAGGGCCCTAGACAGAGCTGGACCTAAGGGCCCTAGACAGAGCTGGACCTATGGGCCCTAGACAGAGCTGGACCTAAGGGCCCTAGACAGAGCTGGACCTAAGGGCCCTAGACAGAGCTGGACCTAAGGGCCCTAGACAGAGCTGGACCCGAGGGCCCTAGACAGAGCTGCCCCTAAGGGCCCTAGACAGAGCTGGACCTAAGGGCCCTAGACAGAGCTGCCCCTAAGGGCCCTAGACAGAGCTGGACCTAAGGGCCCTAGACAGAGCTGGACCCGAGGGCCCTAGACAGAGCTGCCCCTAAGGGCCCTAGACAGAGCTGCACCTAAGGGCCCTAGACAGAGATGGACCTAAGGGCCCTAGACAGAGCTGGACCCGAGGGCCCTAGACAGAGCTGGACCTAAGGGCCCTAGACAGAGCTGGACCCGAGGGCCCTAGACAGAGCTGGACCTAAGGGCCCTAGACAGAGCTGCCCCTAAGGGCCCTAGACAGAGCTGGACCCGAGGGCCCTAGACAGAGCTGGACCCGAGGGCCCTAAACAGAGCTGGACCTAAGGGCCCTAAACAGAGCTGGACCTAAGGGCCCTAGACAGAGCTGGACCTAAGAGCCCTAGACAGAGCTGGACCTAAGGGCCCTAGACAGAGCTGGACCTGAGGGCCCTAGACAGAGCTGATCCTAAGGGCCCTAGACAGAGCTGGACCCGTGGGCCCTAGACAGAGCTGAACCTAAGGGCCCTAGACAGAGCTGGACCTGAGGGCCCTAGACAGAGCTGGACCTAAAGGCCCTGGTCAGACTTTTTGGGACACAGAGTACTTATTATGAGATAGAATATCAGGTTCCTTTCTCCACTCCTCCGTTGCCTTTCGGATTCCCAGCACATAGTCAGTCTAGTGTTTCTGGAAAGCTCACCTAAGGCGAAATCAGCCCTGGGGTTTGAGCTCCCAGCTACAATTAGATATATAAAGTTAGCTAAGCTCATCCTCCTCAATCTACATCAATATTAACAGAGGGGACATTTCCCCCAGGGTAGATCTGTCCTCAGAGCAATCACTGGTACCTCTCCTTCCCTCCTGATCCATCGCACACATCCTCTTGTCTCTCCTCCCACTGCTTCGCCTGTCTGCTCCTCTCACACCTCTCCTCCCTCCGTGTTCCTCTCCTCCCTCCTCGTTCCTCTCCTACCTCCATCTCTCCTCGTTCCTCTCCTCCCTCCATCTCTCCTCCCTCCTTGTTCCTCTCCTCCCTCCTCGTTCCTCTCCTACCTCCATCTCTCCTCGTTCCTCTCCTCCCTCCATCTCTCCTCCCTCCTCGTTCCTCTCCTCCCTCCACCTCTCCTCCCTCCATCACTCCTCGTTCCACCTCTCCTACCTCCATCTCTCCTCGTTCCTCTCCTCCCTCCATCTCTCCTCATTCCTCTCCTCCCTCCACCTCTCCTCCCTCCATCTCTCCTCCCTCCTCGTTCCTCTCCTCCCTCCACCTCTCCTCCCTCCATCTCTCCTCCCTCAATCTCTCCTCTTTCCTCTCCTCCTTCCACCTCTCCTCCCTCCACCACTCCTCCCTCAATCTCTCCTCCCTCCATCTCTCCTCGTTCCTCTCCTCCTTCCACCTCTCCTACCTCCATCTCTCCTCGTTCCTCTCCTCCCTCCATCTCTCCTCCCTCCTCGTTCCTCTCCTCCCTCCACCTCTCCTCCCTCCATCACTCCTCGTTCCACCTCTCCTCCCTCCATCTCTCCTCGTTCTTCTCCTCCCTCCATCTCTCCTCCCTCCTCGTTCCTCTCCTCCCTCCATCTCTCCTCGTTCCTCTCCTCCCTCCACCTCTCCTCCCTCCATCTCTCCTCGTTCCTCTCCTCCCTCCATCTCTCCTCGTTCCTCTCCTCCCTCCACCTCTCCTCCCTCCATCTCTCCTCGTTCCTCTCCTCCCTCCACCTCTCCTCCCTCCACCACTCCACCCTCAATCTCTCCTCCCTCCATCTCTCCTCTTTCCTCTCCTCCTTCCACCTCTCCTCCCTCCATCACTCCTCGTTCCACCTCTCCTCCCTCCTCGTTCCTCTCCTCCCTCCTCATTCCTCTCCTCCCCCCATCTCTCCTCGTTCCTCTCCTCCCTCCACCTCTCCTCCCTCCTCGTTCCTCTCCTCCCTCCACCACTCCTCCCTCAATCTCTCCATCTCTCCTTTCCTCTCCTCCTTCCACCTCTCCTCCCTCAATCTCTCCTCTTTCCTCTCCTCCTTCCACCTCTCCTCCCTCCACCACTCCTCCCTCAATCTCTCCTCCCTCCATCTCTCCTCGTTCCTCTCCTCCTTCCACCTCTCCTCCCTCCATCTCTCCTCTTTCCTCTCCTCCTTCCACCTCTCCTCCCTCCACCTCTCCTCCCTCCATCTCTCCTCTTTCCTCTCCTTCCTCAATCTCTCCTCCCTCCATCTCTCCTCGTTCCTCTCCTCCCTCCATCTCTCCTCTTAACTCTCCTCCCTCAATCTCTCCTCCCTCAATCTCTCCTCGTTCCTCTCCTTCCTCCCTTCTCATCTGACTCCCACCTCCCAAAACTCCCCAAAGCCAGTTACAGAGGATGGATGGGCAATTCATCCTCACCTCTCCTCCTTTCCTCTCTCCTTTTTATGCACCCTCAATCCCTCTTCCTCAATCTCTCCCTCTCCTTCCAAAATGTCACATAGCCAGTTAGAGAGAGAGGGTGTGTGGTCTGGTGTTTCAATCTGTTAGAGCCTGGGGCCTGGGGGCCGAGGAGAGAAAGGAGAGATGGAGGAGAGGAAGGAGAGATGGAGGGATGGAGGGATGGAGGAGAGGAAGGAGAGATGGAGGAGAGGAAGGAGAGATGGGGGAGAGGAAGGAGAGATGGAGGAGAGGAAGGAGAGATGGGGGAGAGGAAGGAGAGATGGAGGAGAGGAAGGAGAGATGGGGAGAGAAAGGAGAGATGGAGGAGAGGAAGGAGAGATGGAGGAGAGGAAGGAGAGATAGAGGGATGGAGGAGAGGAAGGAGAGATGGAGGAGAGGAAGGAGAGAAGGAGGAAAGGAAGGAGAGATGGAGGAGAGGAAGGAGAGATGGAGGAGAGGAAGGAGAGATAGAGGGATGGAGGAGAGGAAGGAGAGATGGAGGAGAGGAAGGAGAGAAGGAGGAAAGGAAGGAGAGATGGAGGAGAGGAAGGAGGAGAGGAAGAAGAGATGGAGGAAAGGAAAGAGAGATGGAGGGATGGAGGGATGGAGGAGAGGAAGGAGAGAAGGAGGAGAGGAAGGAGGAGAGGAAGGAGGAGAGGAAGAAGAGATGGAGGAAAGGAAGGAGAGATGGAGGAGAGGAAAGAGAGATGGAGGGATGGAGGAGAGGAAGGAGAGATGGAGGAGAGATGGAGGAGAGGAAGGGAGGATGGAGGGATGGAGGAGAGGAAGGAGGGATGGAGGAGAGGAAGGAGGGATGGAGGGATGGAGGAGAGGAAGGAGGGATGGAAGGGAGGAAGGAGAGATGGAGGGATGGAGGAGAGGAAGGAGAGATGGAAGAGAGGAAGAAGAGATGGAAGAGAGATGGAAGAGAGATGGAGGAGAGGAAGGAGAGATGGAGGGATGGAGGAGAGGAAGGAGGGATGGAGGAGAGGAAGAAGAGATGGAAGAGAGATGGAAGAGAGATGGAGGAGAGGAAGGAGAGATGGAGGGATGGAGGAGAGGAAGGAGGGATGGAGGAGAGGAAGGAGGGATGGAAGGGAGGAAGGAGGGATGGAGGGATGGAAGGGAGGAAGGAGGGATGGAAGGAGAGGAGGGAGAGATGGAGGGATGGAGGAGAGGAGGGAGAGATGGAGGGATGGAGGAGAGGAGGGAGAGATGGAGGGATGGAGGAGAGGAAGGAGGGAAGGAGGGATGGAGGAGAGGAAGGAGAGATGGAGGGATGGAGGAGAGGAAGGAGGGATGGAGGAGAGATGGAGGAGGGAAGGCTGTTCTATATTACACTGTTCTCCTCATTGGGGATCATCGCTCATTGTGTCATGGTGCCGGTCCTGTGGGCCGAGGCAGAGCAGAACACATCTTGACCATTAAATAGATTTACAGAAGAATGATTATGGCTGTCGGACGGATGACAGAAGGGACAGACTAAATCTCTGGAGTAGGAGGATAAGTGATTAGGCAGATTGATGTTGTGTGTGTCGTTTGGTAAATTGTAACGCTGAAAGATTTTCAATGACAGAGGATCGTTCTGTTTGTTTATATCTGATAAACTAGGTGACTCCTCTACAGTAACTTCTGATTAGTCTTCATCACATTTCCACTGAATTCTTGTAGAATTCAACATACAAAAATACAATCATTTCACAAAAATCCACATCAAATCAAAAATATTTATGAAGCCCTTTTTTACATCAGCCGATGTCTCAAAGTGCTGTACAGAAACCCAGCCTAAAACCCCCCAAACAGCAAGCAATGCAGGTGTAGAAGCACGGTGGCTAGGAAAAACTCCCTAGAAAGGCCAGAACCTAGGAAGAAACCTAGAGAGGAACCAGGCTATGAGGGGTGGCCAGTCCTCTACTGGCTGTACTGGGTAGACCTGAGGAACCAGGCTCTGAGGGGTGGCCAGTCCTCTACTGGCTGTGCCGGGTAGAGAGGAACCAGGCTCTGAGGGGTGGCCAGTCCTCTACTGGCTGTACTGGGTAGACCAGAGGAACCAGGCTCTGAGGGGTGACCAGTCCTCTACTGGCTGTACTGGGTAGAGAGGAACCAGGCTCTGAGGGGTGACCAGTCCTCTACTGGCTGTACTGGGTAGAGAGAAACCAGGCTCTGAGGGGTGGCCAGTCCTCTACTGGCTGTACTGGGTAGACCAGAGGAACCAGGCTCTGAGGGGTGACCAGTCCTCTACTGGCTGTACTGGGTAGAGAGGAACCAGGCTCTGAGGGGTGACCAGTCCTCTACTGGCTGTACTGGGTAGAGAGGAACCAGGCTCTGAGGGGTGGCCAGTCCTCTACTGGCTGTACTGGGTAGACCAGAGGAACCAGGCTCTGAGGGGTGGCCAGTCCTCTACTGGCTGTACTGGGTAGAGAGGAACCAGGCTCTGAGGGGTGACCAGTCCTCTACTGGCTGTACTGGGTAGACCAGAGGAACCAGGCTCTGAGGGGTGGCCAGTCCTCTACTGGCTGTACTGGGTAGACCAGAGGAACCAGGCTCTGAGGGGTGACCAGTCCTCTACTGGCTGTACTGGGTAGAGAGGAACCAGGCTCTGAGGGGTGACCAGTCCTCTACTGGCTGTACTGGGTAGAGAGGAACCAGGCTCTGAGGGGTGGCCAGTCCTCTACTGGCTGTACTGGGTAGACCAGAGGAACCAGGCTCTGAGGGGTGGCCAGTCCTCTACTGGCTGTACTGGGTAGAGAGGAACCAGGCTCTGAGGGGTGACCAGTCCTCTACTGGCTGTACTGGGTAGACCAGAGGAACCAGGCTCTGAGGGGTGGCCAGTCCTCTACTGGCTGTACTGGGTAGACCAGAGGAACCAGGCTCTGAGGGGTGACCAGTCCTCTACTGGCTGTACTGGGTGGAGATTATAACAGAACATGGCCAAGATGTTCAAATGTTCATAAATGACCAGCAGGGTCAAATAATAATAATCATAGTAGTTGTCGAGGGTGCAACATGTCAGTAACACAAGAGTAAGTGTCAGTTGGCTTTTTCATAGCCGATCTTTGAGAGTATCTCTACCGCTCCTGCTGTCTCTAGAGAGTTGAAAACAGCAGGTCTGGGACAGGTAGCACGTCCGGTGAACAGGTCAGGGTTCCGTAGCCGCAGGCAGAACAGTTGGAACTGGAGCAGCAGCACGGCCAGGTGGACTGGGGACAGCAAGGAGTCATCAGGCCAAGTAGTACTGAGGCATGGTCCTAGGGCTCAGGTCCTCTGAGAGAAGAGAAAGAGAAAGAGAGACAGAGAGACAGAGAGAGAGAAAGAGAGAGAGAGAAAGAGAGAGAGAATTAGAGAGAGCCTACTTAAATTCACACAGGACACCGGATAAGACAGGAGAAATACTCCAGATGTAACAGACTGACCCTAGCCCCCCGACACATAAACTACTGCAGCATAAGGAGAATAATGGAGAATAAAGCTTCTCTTTAGTTGAGTTAATATACCCTTAAAACCCTCTGAACCAGCTAATGATGGTGTTGCATACAGAGACTGACCCCAGGACAGATTTACTGGTGTTATACACAGAGACTGACCTCAGGACAGATGTACTGGTGTTATATACAGAGACTGACCCCAGGACAGATTTACTGGTGTTATATACAGAGACTGACCTCAGGACAGATTTACTGATGTTACATTCACAGACTGACCTCAGGGAAGAGACTGACCTCGATTTACTGGTGTTACATACAGAGACTGACCTCAGGACAGATTTACTGGTGTTACATACAGAGACTGACCTCAGGGAAGATTTACTGGTGTTACATACAGAGACTGACCTCAGGACAGATTTACTGGTGTTACATACAGAGACTGACCTCAGGGAAGATTTATTGGGGTCACAGATATAGATTGACCTCACCTGCACCATTGAAAGAATCTTGACTGGCTGCATCACTGCTTGGCATCTGACCGCAAGGCACTAGAGCAGGTGGTACGGCCCAGTACATCACTGGGGCTGAGCTCCCTGTCATCCAGGACCTCTATACCAGGCGGTGTCAGAGGTGCTCCCTGTCATCCAGAACCTCTATACCAGGTGGTGTCAGAGGACGGCCCAGTACGTCACTGGGGCTGAGTTCGCTGTCATCCAGGACCTCTATACCAGGTGGTGTCAGAGGACGGCCCAGTACGTCACTGGGGCTGAGTTCCCTGTCATCCAGGACCTCTATACCAGGCGGTGTCAGAGGAGCTCCCTGTCATCCAGGACCTCTATACCAGGCGGTGTCAGAGGACGGCCCAGTACGTCACTGGGGCTGAGCTCCCTGTCATTCAGGACCTCTATACCAGGCGGTGTCAGAGGACTTCCCAGTACTTCACTGGGGCTGAGCTCCCTGTCATCCAGGACCTCTATACCAGGCGGTGTCAGAGGACGGCCCAGTACGTCACTGGGGCTGAGCTCCCTGTCATCCAGGACCTCTATACCAGGCGGTGTCAGAGGAGCTCCCTGTCATCCAGGACCTCTATACCAGGTGGTGTCAGAGGACGGCCCAGTACGTCACTGGGGCTGAGCTCCCTGTCATCCAGGACCTCTATACCAGGCGGTGTCAGAGGACGGCCCAGTACGTTACTGGGGATGAGCTCCCTGTCATCCAGGACCTCTATACCAGGCGGTGTCAGAGGAGCTCCCTGTCATCCAGGACCTCTATACCAGGCGGTGTCAGAGGACGGCCCAGTATGTCACTGGGGCTGAGCTCCCTGTCATTCAGGACCTCTATACCAGGCGGTGTCAGAGGAAAGGCCCCAACACTGTCAAAGTCTCCAGTCACCCAAGCCATAGAATATTCTCTCTGCTATCTCACGGCAAGCGGTACTGGAGTGCTAAGTCTTGTACCAAAAAGGCTCCTGAACAATTTCTACCCCCGAGCCATAAGAATGCTGAACAGTTAATCAAATGGCTGATTGGCTGATGATGTCATCAAGTCAATTACGGGGAGATGTTATTGGCTGATTGGCTGATGATGTATTAGGTATTTTATTAGGATCCCCATTAGCTGTTGCTATAGCAGCAGCTACTCTTCCTGGGGTCCACACAGAACATGAAACATAATACAGAACATGAATAGACAAGGACAGACCATAATTCTATCCTCCTGATTTCCTGCTTACAAGCAAAAACTAAAGCAGGAAGCATCAGTGATTCGCTCAATAAGGAAGTGGTCAGATGAAGCAGATGCTAAACTACAGGACTGTTTTGCTAGCACAGACTGGAATATGTTCCGGGATTCCTCCAATGGCATTGAGGAGTACACCACATCAGTCACTGGCTTTATCAATAAGTGCATCGATGACGTCGTCCCAACAGTGACCGTATGTACATACCCCAACCAGAAGCCATGGATTACAGGCAACATACGCACTGAGCTAAAGGCTAGAGCTGCCGCTTTCAAGGAGCGGGACTCTAACCCGGAAGCTTATGAGAAATCCAGCTATGTCCTCTGACGAACCATCAAACAGGCAAAGCTTCAATACAGGACTAAGATCGAATCGTACTACACCGGCTCTGACGCTCGTCGGATGTGGCAGGGCTTGCAAACTATTACAGACTACAAAGGGAATCACAGCCATGAGCTGCCCAGTGACACAAACCTACCAGACGAGCTAAATCACTTCTATGCTCGCTTCGAGGCAAGTAACACCGAAGCATGCATGAGAACATCAGCTGTTCCGGACGACTGTGTGATCACGCTCTCCGTAGCCGACGTGAGTAAGACCTTTAAACAGGTCAACATTCACAAGGCTGCGGGGCCAGACGGATTACCAGGACGTGTACTCCGAGCATGCGCTGGCCAACTGGCAAGTGTCTTCATTGACATTTTCAACCTCTCCCTGATTTGAGTCTGTAATACCAACATGTTTCAAGCAGACCACCATAGTCCCTGTGCCCAAGAACACCAAGGTAACCTGCCTAAATGACTACAGACCTGTAGCACTCACGTCTGTAGCCATGAAGTGCTTTGAAAGGCTGGTCATGGCTCACATCAACACCATTATCCCAGAAACCCTAGACCCACTCCAATTTGCATACCGCCCCAACAGATCCACAGATGATGCAATCTCTATTACATTCAACACTGCCCTTTCCCACCTGGACAATTTGATTTGACAGAACTACATCATTTTTTAAAAGGCACACGTAGCCTACATATCACTACATAAACACAGACTATCTAGGTCCAATAGGGGAGAGGTGTTGTGTCGTGAGGTGTTGCTTTATCTGTTGTTTTGAAACCAGGTTTGCTGTTTATTTGAGCAATATGAGATGGAAGGAAGTTCCATGCAATAATGGCTCTATATAATACTGTTCGCTTTCCTGAATATGTTCTGGATTTGGGGACTGTGAAAAGACCCCTGGTGGCATGTCTGGAGGGATAAGTGTGTATCAGAGCTGTGTCTAAGTTGACTCCGCAAACAATTTGGGATTTTCAACACATTAATGTTTCTTATAAAAAGAAGAAGTGATGCACCGGATGTGAACCAAGCTCACTAAAAGTGGCGGTAATAAAGCCTCTTGAAAAAGACAAACCTTGACCAAGAAAATATAAAAAACTATCGGCCTATATCGAATCTCACATTCCTCTCAATTTTTTGTTGTTGAAAAAGCTGTTACGCAGCAACTCACTGCCTTCCTGAAGACAAACAATGTATACGAAACGCTTCAGTCTGGTTTTAGACCCCATCATGGCACTGAGACTGGACTTGTGAAGGTGGTAAATGACCTTTTAAAGGCAGACCGAGGCTCTGCATCTGTCCTCGTGCTCCTAGACCTTAGTGCTGCTTTTGACACCATCGATCACCACATTCTTTTGGAGAGATTGGAAACCCAAATTGGTCTACACACGGACAAATTCTGGCCTGGTTTAGATCTTATCTGTCGGAAAGATATCAGTTTGGCTCTGTAGATGGTTTGTCCTCTGACAAATCAACCGTAAATTTCGGTGTTCCTCAAGGTTCCGTTTTAGGACCACTATTGTTTTCACTATATATTTTACCTCTTGGGGATGTCATTCGAAAACATAATGTTAACTTTCACTGCTATGCAGATGACACACAGCTGTACATTTTGATGAAACATGGTGAAGCCCCATAATTGCCCACCCTGGAAGCCTGTGTTTCAGACATAAGGAAGTGGATGGCAGCAAATGTTCTACTTTTAAACTCGGACAAAACAGAGATGCTTGTTCTAGGTCCCAAGAAACAAAGAGATCTTCTGTTGAATCTGACAATTAATCTGGATGGTTGTACAGTCGTCTCAAATAAAACTGTGAAGGACCTCGGCGTTACTCTGGACCCTGATCTCTCTTTTGAAGAACATATCAAGACTGTTTCAAGGGCAGCTTTTTTCCCTCTACGTAACATTGCAAAAATCAGAAATATTCTGTCCAAAAAAGATGCAGAAAAATGTATCCATGCTTTTGTCACTTCTAGGTTAGACTACTGCAATGCTCTACTTTCTGGCTACCCGGATAAAGCACTAAAATCCCAAAATCACCAAAATCCCTCCTGAGATGTGTGCAAACCTGGTGGCCAACTACAAGAAACGTCTGACCTCTGTGATTGCCAACAAGGGTTTTGCCACCAAGTACTAAGTCATGTTTTGCAGAGGGGTCAAATACTTATTTCCCTCATTAAAAGGCAAATCAATTTATAACATTTTTGACATGCGTTTTTCTGGATATTTTTGTTGTTGTTATTCTGTCTCTCACTGTTCAAATAAACCTACCATTAAAATTATAGACTGATCATTTCTTTGTAAGTGGGCAAACGTACATAATCAACAGGGGATCAAATACTTTTTTCCCCCCACTGTATCTGTTTCCATCCATTTCCATGACATGGGAGTGTTTTATCTGTTTCCATCTGTTTCCATGACATGGAGTGTTATATCTGTTTCCATGACATGGGAGCGTTAGATCTGTTTCCATCTGTTTCCATGGCACGGGAGTGTTAGATCTGTTTCCATCTGTTTCCATGACATGGGAGCGTGAGATCTGTTTCCATCTGTTTCCATGACATGGCAGCGTTAGATCTGTTTCCATCTGTTTCCATGACACGGCAGCGTTATATCTGTTTCCATCTGTTTCCATGACACGGCAGCGTTAGATCTGTTTCCATGACACGGCAGCGTTAGATCTGTTTCCATCTGTTTCCATGACAAGGCAGCGTTAGATCTGTTTCCATCTGTTTCCATGACATGGCAGCGTTATATCTGTTTCCATCTGTTTCCATGACATGGCAGCGTTATATCTGTTTCCATCTGTTTCCATCTGTTTCCATGACATGGCAGCGTTAGATCTGTTTCCATGACATGGCAGCGTTAGATCTGTTTCCATCTGTTTCCATGACATGGCAGCGTTAGATCTGTTTCCATGACACGGCAGCGTTAGATCTGTTTCCATGACACGGCAGCGTTATATCTGTTTCCATGACATGGCAGCATTAGATCTGTTTCCATCTGTTTCCATGACACGGCAGTGTTAGATCTGTTTCCATCTGTTTCCATGACACGGCAGCGTTAGATCTGTTTCCATCTGTTTCCATGACACGGCAGCGTTAGATCTGTTTCCATCTGTTTCCATGACACGGCAGCGTTAGATCTGTTTCCATGACATGGCAGCGTTAGATCTGTTTCCATCTGTTTCCATGACATGGGAGCGTTAGATCTGTTTTCCATCTGTTTCCATGACACGGCAGCTTTATATCTGTTTCCATGACACGGCAGCGTTAGATCTGTTTTCATGACATGGCAGCGTTAGATCTGTTTCCATGACACGGCAGTGTTAGATCTGTTTCCATGACACGGCAGCGTTAGATCTGTTTCCATCTGTTTCCATGACATGACAGCGTTAGATCTGTTTCCATCTGTTTCCATGACACGGCAGCGTTATATCTGTTTCCATCTGTTTCCATGACACGGCAGCGTTAGATCGGTTTCCATCTGTTTCCATGACACGGCAGCGTTATATCTGTTTCCATCTGTTTCCATCACACGGCAGCGTTAGATCTGTTTCCATGACATGGCAGCGTTAGATCTGTTTCCATCTGTTTCCATGACACGGCAGCGTTAGATCTGTTTCCATCTGTTTCCATGACATGGGAGCGTTAGATCTGTTTTCCATCTGTTTCCATGACACGGCAGCGTTAGATCTGTTTCCATGACATGGCAGCGTTAGATCTGTTTCCATGACACGGCAGCGTTAGATCTGTTTCCACGACACGGCAGCGTTAGATCTGTTTCCATCTGTTTCCATCTGTTTCCATGACACGGCAGCGTTAGATGACAACCCCAGTCAGGGTTTTAATGAGCTGTATTTGTGCCATGTAACGTCTAACCCTTCATGTCGAGGATCTATTTTACTAAACTCTAATCATCTCGGTCTGATCTGGAAAGGAGACGTTATAAACCATCTTATAAATAATTCACTGTAGTTTCAGGTGGTTGTTTTGCTGCTGATTAATTGTGTCTTTAGGCTGGGTAATTAGGGTTATGAATTGTAAACAGAAAATCTGCGTAAACAATTGGCACCCTATTCCCTATATAGTGCACTAAAAGTAATCCACTATGTAGGGAATACGGAGCCATTTAGGACGCAGGGCAGAATGTTACAACCAAAAGCACAGAGAGGCTCAGACGAAGCCGTTTGTAGAAGAGGAAAACATGACCATCCTGACAGAACTTTAGTGGTGCAACGTGGGGAAACTAATGTACACAATGATCTGACATTATCCAATATTACCTTATATTACCTTATATTACCTTATATTATCCAATATTACCTTATATTACCTTATATTACCTTACATTATCCAATATTACCTTATATTACCTTATATTATCTTACATTATCCTATATTATCCAATATTATCCTGTATTATCTTATGTTATCTTATAATATCTTACATTATCTTATATTATCCTATATTATCCTATATTATCCTATATTACCTTATGTTGTCTTAAATTATCTTATATTATCTTATATTATCTCACATATTATCTTATATTACCTTATATTGTCCTATATTATGTTACATTTTCTTAAATTATCTTATATTATCTTAAATATTATATTAAATATTATCCTATATTACCTTATATTATCCTATATTACCTTATATTATCCTATATTATCCTATATTATCCTATATTATCCTATATTATCTTATATTATCCTATATTATCCTATATTATCCTATATTATCCTATATTATCCTATATTACCTTATATTATCCTATATTATCCTATATTATCCTATATTATCCTATATTATCCTATATTATCTTATATTATCCTATATTATCCTATATTATCTTATATTATCCTATATTATCTTATATTATCCTATATTATCCTATATTATCCTATATTACCTTATATTATCCTATATTATCCTATATTATCCTATATTACCTTATATTATCCTATATTATCCTATATTATCCTATATTATCTTATATGATCCTATATTATCCTATATTATCTTATATTACCCTATATTATCCTATATTATCTTATATTATCCTATATTATCCTATATTATCCTATATTATCTTATATTATCCTATATTATCCTATATTATCCTATATTACCTTATATTATCCTATATTATCCTATATTATCCTATATTATCCTATATTATTATATATTATTCTATATTATCACATATTATCTTACATTATCTTATATTATCCTATAAATACAGAGTCATGACCAGGTTATGAGTATTAAGGGTTTTATGTTATAATAGGTAGTTTATTATGAGCATTAAGGACTTTATATTGTAGCAGGTTGTTAATTATGAGCATTAAGGACTTTATATTATAACATGCTGCAAGTGTCTTGTGTAATCTATAATTCATCCATTCATTAGCACATTGTGGGTTGCTTTACTCACAGCTGCATTAAAAAACTATGTATGTGTTTGAATGGATACATCGAGTCACTGAATAAATATGCAAATCCATTGGAGAATACATTTGCATAGAATTTACATTTTGAAAATATATTTTTAAACATCTTTAAAACGAGAGTGAAGTGTTTAAATTATAATTCAGATGATACTTGATATTTTATTCCAGTGTGGCACGTTGTTATAAATATTTCAATTATTTTCTCAACATGTTCAGCATAAACAAACTCTAAACCAATTAGCACAGTAGCCTGCTGAGAGATGAATCCAACAGCCAATGACATTTGACTACGCTACATAAATACACGTACACAGCAGGTCATTTAGGGTGCATCCCAAATGGCATCCCATTCCCTACATAGTGCTCTACTTTCGAGCAAGGGCACTATATATAGGGAACAGTGATCCATTCGGGACAGGACCCTGCATTGCCTCTGGCTCTGACCTCCTGAAGAAATATTGACAGGATCACAACCCAGATAACCCAGACAACCCAGAACACCCAGATAACCCAGACAACCCAGACAACCCACACAACCCAGAACACCCAGACAACCCAGATAACCCAGACAACCCAGACAACCCAGATAACCCAGACAACCCAGACAACCCACACAACCCAGATAACCCAGACAACCCAGACAACCCAGATAATCCACACAACCCAGAACAACCCAGAACAACCCAGACAACCCAGACAACCCAGATAACCCAGACAACCCAGACAACCCAGACAACCCAGATAACCCAGACAACCCAGACAACCCACACAACCCAGACAACCCAGACAACCCACACAACCCAGATAACCCAGACAACCCAGATAACCCAGAAACCCAGATAACCCAGATAACCCAGATAACCCAGACAACCCACACAACCCAGATAACTCAGACAACCCAAATAACCCAGAACACCCAGACAACCCAGACAACCCAGATAACCCACACAACCCAGATAACCCAGGACAACATTTACATTTACATTTAAGTCATTTAGCAGACGCTCTTATCCAGAGCGACTTACAAATTGGTGCATTCACCTTATGATATCCAGTGGAACAACCACTTTACAATAGTGCATCTAAATCTTTTAAGGGGGGGGGGTTAGAAGGATTACTTTATCCTATCCCAGGTATTCCTTAAAGAGGTGGGGTTTCAGGTGTCTCCGGAAGGTGGTGATTGACTCCGCTGTCCTGGCGTCGTGAGGGAGTTTGTTCCACCATTGGGGTGCCAGAGCAGCGAACAGTTTTGACTGGGCTGAGCGGGAACTGTGCTTCCTCAGAGGTAGGGAGGCGAGCAGGCCAGAGGTGGGTGAACGCAGTGCCCTTGTTTGGGTGTAGGGCCTGATCAGAGCCTGAAGGTACGGAGGTGCCGTTCCCCTCACAGCTCCGTAGGCAAGCACCATGGACTTGTAGCGGATGCGAGCTTCAACTGGAAGCCAGTGGAGAGAGCGGAGGAGCGGGGTGACGTGAGAGAACTTGGGAAGGTTGAACACCAGACGGGCTGCGGCGTTCTGGATGAGTTGTAGGGGTTTAATGGCACAGGCAGGGAGCCCAGCCAACAGCGAGTTGCAGTAATCCAGACGGGAGATGACAAGTGCCTGGACTAGGACCTGCGCCGCTTCCTGTGTGAGGCAGGGTCGTACTCTGCGAATGTTGTAGAGCATGAACCTACAGGATCGGGTCACCGCAACCCAGACAACCCAGACAACCCAGGACAACCCAGAACAACCCAGGACAACCCAGGACAACCCAGACAACCCAGATAACCCAGATAACCCAGACAACCCAGGACAACCCAGACAACCCAGAACAACCCAGACAACCCAGACAACCCAGAACAACCCAGAACAACCCAGAACAACCCAGGACAACCCAGACAACCCAGAACAACCCAGATAACCCAGACAACCCAGATAACCCAGATAACCCAGACACAATGTCACATCCTGACCATAGAGAGCACTTATTTTCTATGGTAGAGTAGGTCAGGGCGTGACTGGGGTTTTTATCTAGTTTATTTTTTCTATGTTGGGTTCTAGTTTCTTTTTTCTATGTTGGGGTTTTTGTATGATTCCCAATTAGAGGCAGCTGGTCATCGTTGTCTCTAATTGGGGATCATATTTAAGTAGTTGTTTTTCCCACCTGTGTTTGTGGGAGATTATTTTGAGTTAGTGCATGTTGCCCCTCTGTCGTCACGGTTTGTTGTTTGTTTATAGTTTATTGTTCGTGTGGCAAAGTTTCACAATATAATAAAGATGTGGAACGATACTCACGCTGCTCCTTGCTCCGTTCCTACACACCAACAGTCTGCTCTGCTCAGTCTCGTGTTAATCTGATGATACAGAGAGATGGCTGTCCTGATAAATACTGATGGTTGTCCTAATAAATACATTACATTTTTACATTTTAGTCATTTAGCAGACGCTCTTATCCAGAGCGACTTACAGTAGTGAATGCATACATTTCATACATTTTTATTTTTTTTCCTGTGCTGATGGTTGTCCTAATAAATACTGATGGTTGTCCTGATAAATACTGATGGTTGTCCTGATAAATACTGATGGTTGTCCTGATAAATACTGATGGTTGTCCTGATAAATACTGATGGTTGTCCTAATAAATACTGATGGTTGTCCTAATAAATACTGATGGTTGTCCTGATAAATGCTGATGGTTGTCCTAATAAATACTGATGGTTGTTCTGATAAATACTGATGGTTGTCCTGATAAATACTGATGGTTGTCCTAATAAATACTGATGGTCTCTCTCTCTCTCTCTCTCTCTCTCTCTCTCTCTCTCTCTCTCTCTCTCTCTCTCTCTGTCACCATTTCCTTTGACAGGACGAGTTCCTCAGTCACTCTCTCTCTCTCTCTCTCTCTCTCTCTCTCTCTCTCTCTCTCTCTCTCTCTCTCTCTCTCTCTCTCTGTCACCATTTCCTTCGACAGGACGAGTTCCTCAGTCACTCTCTCTCTCTGTCTCTCTCTCTCTGTCTGTCTGTCTCTGTCTCTGTCTCTGTCTCTGTCTCTCTCTCTCTCTCGCTGTCTCTCTCTCTCTCTCTCTCTCTCTCTCTCTCTGTCTCTCTCTCTCTCTCTGTCTCTCTGTCTCTCTCTCTGTCTCTCTCTCTCTCTCTCTCTCTCTCTCTCTCTCTTTCTCTTTCTCTCTCTCTACGGTCGATAGTTGTTTAGCATGATCTCAGCGTTGTTGTCGGCGTGTTAGTCATGTCCTGTTCTGTTCTGTGCTGCTGTGAGAGGCTCAACGTGAGAAAACGAAGAACGTTAAAAACGATTAAAGTACGTTAGGCCCTGACTCAGACCAGAACACAAAACCAGAACCCCCCCCCAAAACGACACCATATTGTTTACGGTAAACCCTAAGCCATGGGCCTCTGGTCAACAGTAGTGCACTACATAGGGAACAGAGTGCTATTTCAGCCACAGGCCCCCCCCTCAGAGTCGACAGCTTCATCGGTTCAAGCAGTGATGGATTCTTCACTGTGAATATTATACTGAGCTGCCTCACAGACAGACAGGAATTATTTATCGTAAAATATGCACTGCTTTTCTGTAAGATTATTGATGTGTTTTAACAAAGGAAAACGGGTCAGAAAGTAGAACGAGACTGCTGAGGGGAAATCAGTTCATATACTTAAACAAAGGGGGGTGATAGTACTGTATATTATAACTAGGGGGGGTGATAGTATTGTATATTATAACTAGGGGGGGTGATAGTACTGTATTTATAACTAGGGGGGTGATAGTACTGTATATTATAACTAGGGGGGGTGATAGTACTGTATATTATAACTAGGGGGGGTGATAGTACTGTATATTATAACTAGGGGGGTGATAGTACTGTATATTATAACTAGGGGGGGGGTGATAGTACTGTATATTATAACTAGGGGGGGTGATAGTACTGTATATTATACCTAGGGGGGGGGGGTGATAGTACTGTATATTATAACTAGGGGGGTGATAGTACTGTATATTATAACTGGGGGGGGGGGGGGTGATAGTACTGTATATTATAACTAGGGGGGGTGATAGTACTGTATATTATACTAGGGGGGGTGATAGTACTGGATATTATAAACTAGGGGGGGGTGATAGTACTGTATATTATAACTAGGGGGGTGATAGTACTGTATATTATAACTAGGGGGGGTGATAGTACTGTATATTATAACTAGGGGGGTGATAGTACTGTATATTATAACTAGGGGGGGGTGATAGTACTGTATATTATACCTGGGGGGGGATCGTACTGTATATTATAACTGGGGGGGTGATAGTACTGTATATTATAACTAGGGGGGGGTGATAGTACTGGAATATTATAACTACGGGGGGGTGATAGTACTGTATATTATAACTAGGGGGGTGATAGTACTGTATATTATAACTAGGGGGTGGGTGATAGTACTGTATATTATAACTAGGGGGGGTGATAGTACTGTATATTATAACTAGGGGGGGGTGATAGTACTGTATATTATAACTAGGGGGGTGATAGTACTGTATATTATAACTAGGGGGGGTGATAGTACTGTATATTATAACTAGGGGGGGTGATAGTACTGTATATTATAACTAGGGGGGTGATAGTACTGTATATTATAACTAGGGGGGGTGATAGTACTGTATATTATAACTAGGGGGGTGATAGTACTGTATATTATAACTAGGGGGGGTGATAGTACTGTATATTATAACTAGGGGGGTGATAGTACTGTATATTATAACTAGGGTGGGTGATAGTACTGTATATTATAACTAGGGGGTGTGATAGTACTGTATATTTTAACTAGGGGGGTAATAGTACTGTATATTATATCTGGGGGGGGTGATAGTACTGTATATTATACCTAGGGGGGGGTGAAAGTACTGTATATTATAACTAGGGGGGGTGATAGTACTGTATATTATAACTAGGGGGGGAGTGATAGTACTGTATATTATAACTAGGGGGGTAATTGTACTGTATATTATAACTGGGGGGGTGATAGTACTGTATATTATAACTAGGGGGGGTTGATAGTACTGTATATTATAACTAGGGGGGTGATAGTACTGTATATTATAACTAGGGGGGTGATAGTACTGTATATTATAACTAGGGGGGTGATAGTACAGTATATTATACTAGGGGGTGATAGTACTGTATATTATAACTAGGGGGGGTGATAGTACTGTATATTATAACTAGGGGGGTGATAGTACTGTATATTATAACTAGGGGGGTTGGATTAGTACTGTCTATTATAAACTATGGGGGGTGATAGTACTGTATATATAACTAGGGGGGTGGAATAGTATACTATATATTATAACAGGGGTGGTGGATATTACTGTATATTATAACTACGGGGGGTGGATAGTACTGTATATATAACTAGAGGGGGTGTGTGATAGTACTGTATATTATAACTAGGGGGGGTGTGATAGTACTGTATATTATAACTAGGGGGGGTGATAGTACTGTATATTATAACTAGGGGGGTGATAGTACTGTATATTATAACTAGGGGGGTTGATAGTACTGTATATTATAACTAGGGGGGGAATAGTACTGTATATTATAACTAGGGGGGTGATAGTACTGTATATTATAACTAGGGGGGGTGAAAGTACTGTATATTATAACTAGGGGGGGGGGTGATAGTACTGTATATTATAACTAGGGGGGGTGATAGTACTGTATATTATAACTAGGGGGGTGATAGTACTGTATATTATAACTAGGGGGGGTGATAGTACTGTATATTATAACTGGGGGGGGTGATAGTACTGTATATTATAACTAGGGGGGGTGCTGTACAATGTAATTGGACGCCACGTGAGGTGCTGTACAATGTAATTGGACGCCACGTGAGGTGCTCTGCAATGTAATTGGACGCCACTTGAGGTGCTCTGCAATGTAATTGGACGCCACGTGAGGTGCTCTACAATGTAATTGGACGCCACATGAGGTGCTCTACAATGTAATTGGACGCCACATGAGGTGCTCTACAATGTCAAGAGCACATTCTCTCCTTGGTTAACGGCTGGTCTTGCTGATTGGGTTAGCAGCTGGTCTAGCTGATTGGGTTGACAGCACATGGGGTTTTGATGTTACAAAAGGATGTCATTTGGAAAGAAGGGAATTGTAATGAAATTAAAATCATTTATTAAAAAATACTTTTTCAATTTACTCTCCCAACAGGGTTGACTTTATTAAATGGGTCCTCAGTCCCATTTAGTTGCTAATTAAAAAGTCCAGTTGGGAATTCTACGGAACTGGGTCCCTAAGAGATTAGATCTTCTAATAACCTTTATGTTAATTAGATACATCCACAACCAATCAGACGCCACCCTCTTGTCCTTTACAGCTCCATCTCCTTGAGGCAGAAAAATGATCTCTGTACCAAACCCCTCCTCACCTTCTCCCGGTCTCCGTTCCACCAAACCCCCCTCACCTTCTCCCGGTCTCCGTTCCACCAAACCCCTCCTCACCTTCTCCCGGTCTCCGTTCCACCAAACCCCTCCTCACCTTCTCCCGGTCTCCGTTCAACCAAACCTAAAAGGTCTCCATTCCACCAAACCTAAAAGGTCTCCGTTCCACCAAACCTAAAGGTCTCCTCTAACAGATCCCTAAAGGTCTCCATTCAACCAAACCTAAAAGGTCTCCGTTCCACCAAACCTAAAAGGTCTCCATTCCGCCAAACCTAAAAGGTCTCCTTTCCACCAAACCTAAAAGGTCTCCGTTCCACCAAACCTAAAAGGTCTCCGTTCCACCAAACCTAAAAGGTCTCCATTCCACCAAACCTAAAGGTCTCTATCTATCAGATCCCTAAAGGTCTATTTCTATCAGATCCCTAAAGGTCTCTTTCTATCAGATCCCTAAAGGTCTCTTTCTATCAGATCCCTAAAGGTCTCCTCTATCAGATCCCTAAAGGTCTCATTCTTACAGATCCCTAAAGGTCTCTTTCTAACAGATCCCTAAAGGTCTCTATCTATCAGATCCCTAAAGGTCTCCTCTATCAGATCCCTAAAGGTCTCTATCTATCAGATCCCTAAAGGTCTCTTTCTATCAGATCCCTAAAGGTCTCTTTCTATCAGATCCCTAAAGGTCTCCTCTATCAGATCCCTAAAGGTCTCATTCTTACAGATCCCTAAAGGTCTCTTTCTATCAGATCCCTAAAGGTCTCTATCTATCAGATCCCTAAAGGTCTCCTCTATCAGATCCCTAAAGGTCTCTATCTATCAGATCCCTAAAGGTCTCTTTCTATCAGATCCCTAAAGGTCTCTATCTATCACATCCC
This sequence comes from Salmo trutta, assembly GCF_901001165.1. NCBI lineage: Eukaryota > Metazoa > Chordata > Actinopteri > Salmoniformes > Salmonidae > Salmo > Salmo trutta. Next base: position 278,136 of record NW_021822676.1, read on the forward strand.
TAAAGGTCTCATTCTATCAGATCCCTAAAGGTCTCTTTCTTACAGATCCCTAAAAGGTCTCTCAGATAGATCTCTGCTCCCATGACAGGCTTGACCTCAGTCGCTAGAGATAGAATCTGTCCCGGGTCGATAGAGATAGAATCTGTTCCGGGTCGATAGAGATAGAATCTGTTCCGGGTCGATAGAGATAGAATCTGTCCCGGGTCGATAGAGATAGAATCTGTTCCGGGTCAATAGAGATAGAATCTGTCCCGGGTCGATAGAGATAGAATCTGTCCCGGGTCGATAGAGATAGAATCTGTTCCGGGTCGATAGAGATAGAATCTGTCCCGGGTCGATAGAGATAGAATCTGTTCCGGGTCGATAGAGATAGAATCTGTCCCGGGTCGATAGAGATAGAATCTGTTCCGGGTCGATAGAGACTGCTCCATGTTACCTTTATAAAAGCAGGAAAGGGAAAGCCTATATCCCAGAGTCACTCTGTGAGACATTTTACATTTAAGTCATTTAGCAGACGCTCGTATCCAGAGCGACTTACAAATTGGTGCAACTGGTAGACTTACAAATTGGTGTAAATCTGACTTTGGTGAGGGCTAAACTTGCTGGGTGTCTAAATAGCTAGCCCTGTGATGCCGGGCTATCTACTTAGAATATTGCAAAATGTGCTTTCACCGAAAAGCTATTTTAAAATCGGACATAGCGAGTGCATAGAGGAGTTCTGTATCTATAATTCTTAAAATAATTGTTATGTTTTTTGTGAACGTTTATCGTGAGTAATTTAGTAAATTCACCGGAAGTTTGCGGGGGGTATGCTAGTTCTGAACGTCACATGCTAATGTAAAAAGCTGGTTTTTGATATAAATATGAACTTGATTGAACAAAACATGCATGTATTGTATAACATAATGTCCTAAGATTGTCATCTGATGAAGATCATCAAAGGTTAGTGCTGCATTTAGCTGTGGTTTGGGTTTATGTGACATTATATGCTAGCTTGAAAAATGGGTGTCTGATTATTTCTGGCTGGGTACTCTGCTGACATAATCGAATGTTTTACTTTCGTTGTAAAGCCTTTTTGAAATCGGACAGTGTGGTTAGATTAACGAGAGTATTGTCTTTAAAATGGTGTAAAATAGTCATATGTTTGAGAAATTGAAGTAATAGCATTTCTAAGGTATTTGAATAACGCACCACAGGATTCCACTGGCTGTTACTTAGGTGGGACGAAATCGTCCCACTGGCCCTAGAGAAGTTAAGCTTATGTTGCAAAAATCTTATTGACTAAAATGACTAAAAGAAGAAGAGACTACAAACAACGTCTGTATCCCAGAGTCTGGGCCGGCAGCCTTGCGAGGGTTAACACGTTTAAATGTCTTACTCACATCGGACACGGAGAAGGACAGGGGGGGGGGCCCGCAGTCCTTGGTAGTGGGCCGCGTCGATGGCAGTGAAGGTGTTTAGTTTGTCTGGAAGCAAGATGTCGGTGTCCGTGACGTGGCTGGTTTTCTTTTTGTACTCCGTAATTGCCTATAGACCCTGCCACATATGTCTCGTGTCTGAGCCGTTGTATTGCGACTCCACTTTGTCCCTGTACCGATATTTTGCTTGTTTGATGACCTTGCAGAGGGAATAACTACACTGTTTATATTCTGCCATATTCCCAGTCCTCTTTCCATGGTTAAATGCGATGGTTCGCGCTTTCAGTTTTGTGCGAATGTCGCCCTCCATCCACGGTTTCTGATTAGTCACAGTGGGTACAACATCTCCAATGCACTTCCTTATAAACTCACTCACCGAATCAGCGTATAAATCGTTGTTTTTCTCTCAGGTTGCCAGGAACATTACCCATTCCGCGTGACAAAAACAATCATGAAGCGTGGATTCCGATTGGTCAGACCAGCGTTGAATGGTTCTTGTCATGGGTACATCCTGTTTGAGTTTTTGCCTATAGGACGGTAGTAGCAAAATGGAGTCGTGGTCGGATTTGCCGAACGGAGGGCGGGGGAGGGCCTTGTATGCATCGTGGAAGTTAGAGTAGCAGTAAGTAGCAAATTCTCAAATTTTCTTTGTTAAAATCCCCAGCTACAATAAATGCAGCCTCAGGATATACGGTTTCCAGTTTGCATAGTCCAGTGAAGTTTCTTGAAGGCCATCGTGGTATCTGCTAGAGGGGGGATATACACGGCTGTGACGATAACCGCCAAGAATTCTCTTGGGAGATAATATGGTCAGCATTTGATTGTAAGGAATTCTAGGTCAGTTGAACAAAAGGACTTGAGTTCCTGTATGTTGTTATGATTACACCATGAGTTGTTAATCATGAAGCATACACCCCCGCCCTTCTTCTTCCCAGAGAGATGTTTATTCCCAGAGAGATGTTTATTCCCAGAGAGATGTTTATTCCCAGAGAGATGTTTATTCCCAGAGAGATGTTTATTCCCAGAGAGATGTTTATTCCCAGAGAGATGTTTATCCCCAGAGAGATGTTTATCCCCAGAGAGATGTTTATCCCCAGAGAGATGTTTATTCCCAGAGAGATGTTTATTCCAGAGAGATGTTTATTCCCAGAGAGATGTTTATTCCCAGAGAGATGTTTATTCCCAGAGAGATGTTTATTCCCAGAGAGATGTTTATTCCCAGAGAGATGTTTATTCCCAGAGAGATGTTTATTCCCAGAGAGATGTTTATTCCCAGAGAGATGTTTATTCCCAGAGAGATGTTTATTCCCAGAGAGATGTTTATTCCCAGAGATGTTTATTCCCAGAAGATGTTATTCCCAGAGAGATGTTTATTCCAGAGATGTTTATTCCCAGAGAGATGTTTATTCCCAGAGAGATGTTTATTCCCAGAGAGATGTTTATTCCCAGAGATGTTTATTCCCAGAGAGATGTTTATTCCCAGAGAGATGTTTATTCCCAGAGAGATGTTTATTCCCAGAGATGTTTATTCCCAGAGAGATGTTTATTCCCAGAGAGATGTTTATTCCCAGAGATGTTTATTCCCAGAGAGATGTTTATTCCCAGAGATGTTTATTCCCAGAGAGATGTTTATTCCCAGAGAGATGTTTATTCCCAGAGAGATGTTTATTCCCAGAGAGATGTTTATTCCCAGAGAGATGTTTATTCCCAGAGAGATGTTTATTCCCAGAGAGATGTTTATTCCCAGAGATGTATATTCCCAGAGATGTTTATTCCCAGAGAGATGTTTTATTCCCAGAGAGATGTTTATTCCCAGAGAGATGTTTATTCCCAGAGAGATGTTTTTCCAGAGAGATGTTTATTCCCAGAGAGATGTTTATTCCCAGAGAGATGTTATTCCCAGAGAGATGTTTATTCCCAGAGAGATGTTTATTCCAGAGAGATGTTTATTCCCAGAGAGATGTTTATTCCCAGAGAGATGTTTATTCCCAGAGATGTTTATTCCCAGAGAGATGTTTATTCCCAGAGAGATGTTTATTCCCAGAGAGATGTTTATTCCCAGAGAGATGTTTATTCCCAGAGAGATGTTTATTCCCAGAGAGATGTTTATTCCCAGAGATGTTTATTCCCAGAGAGATGTTTATTCCCAGAGAGATGTTTATCCCCAGAGAGATGTTTATTCCCAGAGAGATGTTTATTCCCAGAGAGATGTTTATTCCCAGAGAGATGTTTATTCCCAGAGAGATGTTATTCCCAGATGTTTATTCCCCAGAGAGATGTTATTCCCAGAGAGATGTTTATTCCCAGAGAGATGTTTATTCCCAGAGAGATGTTTATTCCCAGAGAGATGTTTATTCCCAGAGAGATGTTTATTCCCAGAGAGATGTTTATTCCCAGAGATGTTTATTCCCAGAGAGATGTTTATTCCCAGAGAGATGTTTATTCCCAGAGAGATGTTTATTCCCAGAGAGATGTTTATTCCCAGAGATGTTTATTTCCCAGAGAGATGTTTATTCCCAGAGAGATGTTTATTCCCAGAGAGATGTTTATTCCCAGAGATGTTTATTCCCAGAGAGATGTTTATTCCCAGAGAGATGTTTATTCCCAGAGAGATGTTTATTCCCAGAGAGATGTTTATTCCCAGAGATGTTTATTCCCAGAGAGATGTTTATTCCCAGAGAGATGTTTATTCCCAGAGAGATGTTTATTCCCAGAGAGATGTTTATTCCCAGAGAGATGTTTATTCCCAGAGAGATGTTTATTCCCAGAGAGATGTTTATTCCCAGAGAGATGTTTATTCCCAGGCGGAGTGTTTATCCCAGAGAGATTGTTTATTCCAGAGAGATGTTTATTCCCAGAGAGATGTTTATTCCCAGAGAGATGTTTATTCCCAGAGATGTTTATTCCCAGAGAGATGTTTATTCCCAGAGATGTTTATTCCCAGAGAGATGTTTATTCCCAGAGAGATGTTTATTCCCAGAGAGATGTTTATTCCCAGAGAGATGTTTATTCCCAGAGAGATGTTTATTCCCAGAGAGATGTTATTCCCAGGAGAGTGTTATTCCCAGAGAGATGTTTATTCCCAGAAGAGATGTTTATTCCCAGAGAGATGTTTATTCCCAGAGAGATGTTTATTCCCAGAGAGATGTTTATATTCCCAGAGAGATGTTATTCCCAGAGATGTTTATTCCCAGAGAGTGTTTATTCCCAGAGAGATGTTTATTTCCCAGAGGAGATGTTTATTCCCAGAGAGATGTTTATCCCAGAGAGATGTTTATTCCCAGAGAGATGTTTATTCCAGAGAGATGTTTATTCCCAGAGAGATGGTTATTCCCAGAGAGATGTTTATTCCCAGAGAGATGTTTATTCCCAGAGAGATGTTTATTCCCAGAGAGATGTTATTCCCAGAGAGATGTTTATTCCCAGAGAGATGTTATTCCCAGAGAGATGTTTATCCCAGAGAGATGTTATTCCCAGAGAGATGTTTATTCCCAGAGAGATTGTTTATTCCAGAGAGATGTTTATTCCCAGAGAGATGTTTTTCCAGAGAGATGTTTATTCCCAGAGAGATGTTTATTCCCAGAGAGATGTTTATTCCCAGAGAGATGTTTATTCCCAGAGATGTTTTCCCAGAGAGATGTTTATTCCCAGAGAGATGTTTATTCCCAGAGAGATGTTTTATTCCCAGAGATGTTTTTCCCGAGAGATGTTTATTCCCAGAGATGTTTATTCCCAGAGAGGTGTTTATTCCCAGAGATGTTTTCCCAGAGAGATGTTTATTCCCAGAGAGATGTTTATTCCCAGAGAGATGTTTATTCCCAGAGAGATGTTTATTCCCAGAGAGATGTTTATTCCCAGAGAGATGTTTATTCCCAGAGAGATGTTTATTCCCAGAGATGTTTATTCCCAGAGAGATGTTTATTCCCAGAGATGTTTATTCCCAGAGAGATGTTTATTCCCAGAGAGATGTTTATTCCCAGAGAGATGTTTATTCCCAGAGAGATGTATTCCCGAGAGATGTTTATTCCCAGAGAGATGTTTATTCCCAGAGAGATGTTTATTCCCAGAGAGATGTTTATTCCCAGAGAGATGTTTATTCCCAGAGAGATGTTTATTCCCAGAGAGATTTTATTCCCAGAGATGTTTATTCCCAGAGAGATGTTTATTCCCAGAGAGATGTTTATTCCCAGAGAGATGTTTATTCCCAGAGAGATGTTTATTCCCAGAGAGATGTTTATTCCCAGAGAGATGTTTATTCCCAGAGAGATGTTTATTCCCAGAGAGATGTTTATTCCAGAGAGATGTTTATCCCCAGAGAGATGTTTATTCCAGAGAGATGTTTTATTCCCAGAGAGATGTTTTATCCCAGAGA
>NW_021822676.1:284425-304425 GCF_901001165.1 Salmo trutta
TCCCTCTCTCCCTCTCTCTCCCTCTCTCTCCCTCTCTCTCCCTCTCTCTTTCGCACCGACATGTCACTTTGTCCGTTATCCTGTTAGTATTGTATTGTTGTTTTGGTGTTTGATTGTTTGTTTGTTGGTGGGAAAAGGGGACAACCAGCCAAGTCGTCCATGGCCCTACATTACCCGTAGGAAAACAGTGTCTAAATACCCTATTCAGAACTGGGCGGACCACCCACTGTATTTTTGGTTAGTTAGCTAGCTGTTATTGAAGTAGGCTAGTCTAGCTTACTATGGTATGAACTCTAACCTCTGGCACAGATCCTATGAGACCAGATACTACGGTATGACCTATGACCTCCTACCTCTGGGACAGACACTATGGTATGTAGTATGCAGTATGTAGAGGTGAGGTGATAGGACCAGACAGTGCTCCCTGAGTTACAGTATGTATAGGTGAGGTGATAGGACCAGACAGTGCTCCCTGAGTTACAGTATGTAGAGGTGATAGGACCAGGCAGTGCTCCCTGAGTTACAGTATGTAGAGGTGATAGGACCAGACAGTGCTCCCTGAGTTACAGTATGTAGAGGTGAGGTGATAGGACCAGGCAGTGCTCCCTGAGTTACAGTATGTATAGGTGAGGTGATAGGACCAGACAGTGCTCCCTGAGTTACAGTATGTAGAGGTGATAGGACCAGACAGTGCTCCCTGAGTTACAGTATGTAGAGGTGATAGGACCAGGCAGTGCTCCCTGAGTTGCAGTATGTAGAGGTGAGGTGATAGGACCAGACAGTGCTCCCTGAGTTACAGTATGTAGAGGTGATAGGACCAGGCAGTGCTCCCTGAGTTACAGTATGTAGAGGTGATAGGACCAGGCAGTGCTCCCTGAGTTACAGTATGTAGAGGTGATAGGACCAGGCAGTGCTCCCTGAGTTACAGTATGTAGAGGTGATAGGACCAGGCAGTGCTCCCTGAGTTACAGTATGTAGAGGTGATAGGACCAGGCAGTGCTCCCTGAGTTACAGTATGTAGAGGTGAGGTGATAGGACCAGGCAGTGCTCCCTGAGTTACAGTATGTATAGGTGAGGTGATAGGACCAGACAGTGCTCCCTGAGTTACAGTATGTAGAGGTGATAGGACCAGACAGTGCTCCCTGAGTTACAGTATGTAGAGGTGATAGGACCAGGCAGTGCTCCCTGAGTTACAGTATGTAGAGGTGATAGGACCAGACAGTGCTCCCTGAGTTACAGTATGTAGAGGTGATAGGACCAGACAGTGCCCCCTGAGTTACAGTATGTAGAGGTGATAGGACCAGACTGCAGGCAGCCACAGAGAGAGAGAGAGAGAGAGAGAGAGAGAGAGAGAGAGAGAGAGAGAGAGAGAGAGGCTGGCAGACAGCTCTTCACTCTAGGTGAGAAACTGCCGTCATTAAAGCATCGTGAATTTACTGCGGATTTATGTCATCGCTGTGCCACCACACAGCACCACCAGGTCCACAGATACGACAGGCACTGCATCGCAGCACCACCACACAGCCCTCTGAGCTGCAGAGAAACGGCTGATTACTGAGAGACTATAAATTAACATGGACATATTTGTGTCTCTGTTTGTCTGTCTGCCGGCTGCTGAGGGAATACAGGATGACAACAGCTCCAATACAACTCCCCCAGAATCTACAAGACAACTCCCCCAGAATCTACAAGACAACAACTCCCCCAGAATCTACAAGACAACAACTCCCCCAGAATCTACAAGACAACAACTCCCCCAGAATCTACAAGACAACCCCCAGAATCTACAAGACAACAACTCCCCCAGAATCTACAAGACAACAACTCCCCCAGAATCTACAAGACAACAACTCCCCCAGAATCTACAAGACAACAACTCCCCCAGAATCTACGAGACAACAACTCCCCCAGAATCAACAAGACAACAACTCCCCCAGAATCTACAAGACAACAACTCCCCCAGAATCAACAAGACAACAACTCCCCCAGAATCTACAAGACAACAACTCCCCCAGAATCTACAAGACAACAACTCCCCCAGAATCTACAAGACAACAACTCCCCCAGAATCAACAAGACAACAACTCCCCCAGAATCAACAAGACAACAACTCCCCCAGAATCAACAAGACAACAACTCCCCCAGAATCTACAAGACAACAACTCCCCCAGAATCTACAAGACAACAACTCCCCCAGAATATACAAGACAACAACTCCCCCAGAATCTACAAGACAACAACTCCCCCAGAATCAACATGACAACAACTCCCCCAGAATCAACAAGACAACAACTCCCCCAGAATCTACAAGACAACAACTCCCCCAGAATATACAAGACAACAACTCCCCCAGAATCTACAAGACAACAACTCCCCCAGAATCAACAAGACAACAACTCCCCCAGAATCTACAAGACAACAACTCCCCCAGAATCAACAAGACAACAACTCCCCCAGAATCTACAAGACAACAACTCCCCCAGAATCTACAAGACAACAACTCCCCCAGAATCAACAAGACAACAACTCCCCCAGAATCTACAACTCCCCCAGAATCAACAAGACAACAACTCCCCCAGAATCTACAAGACAACAACTCCCCCAGAATCTACAAGACAACAACTCCCCCAGAATCAACAAGACAACAACTCCCCCAGAATCTACAACTCCCCCAGAATCAACAAGACAACAACTCCCCCCAAAAAAGAGATGTGTTGAAACATGTATCAGAACTAAATATAAAGTTAAAACACACACACACACACACACACACACACACACACACACACACACACACACACACACACACACACACACACTCAATATCCCCATCTTCCAATAACGCTAACGGCAGCCGAGTCCATCTGCTCTGTCCCTTTAGTGCCGTCCCTCTACTGCCTCTGATACACCTCAATCAAAAACCTCATTCTATCACATCCATTATACAACAGTGCCATTACTAATGAGCTATATGGATTAAAAAGGCATCCCAGCCAGGCTCAGTGGTAGAATAAGGAGATGTGGCCCGAGGCAGATTGTTTTCATTATTTACAACAGATCTGGGATCTGTGGCTCGACAGTCTGCATTATACCCTGTAGTACATCATGACATGACAAGACGACACACACACACACACACACACACACACACACACACACACACACACACACACACACACACACAATCAGGAAGGTGTCCTGTACCAGCAGTTATATGTATGACGTTTTGGCTCTGGGTTTGACTTCACACAGAGAATCGGGATAATGTTGTGTAGGAAGACTGTGAATACTGAATCTACCATTAGGCTGTATGTATGAATACTGAGTCTACCATTAGGCTGTATGTATGAATACTGAGAATACCATTAGGCTGTATGTATGAATACTGAGTCTACCATTAGGCTGTATGTATGAATACTGAGTCTACCATTAGGCTGTATGTGTGAATACTGAGAATACCATTAGGCTGTATGTATGAATACTGAGAATACTATTAGGCTGTATGTATGAATACTGAGAATATCATTAGGCTGTATGTATGAATACTGAATCTACCATTAGGCTGTATGTATGAATACTGAATCTACCATTAGGCTGTATGTATGAATACTGAGAATACCATTAGGCTGTATGTATGAATACTGAATCTACCATTAGGCTGTATGTAATGAATAGCTGTATGTAATATGAGATACCATTAGGCTGTATGTATGAATACTGAGAATACCATTAGGCTGTATGTATGAATACTGAGAATACCATTAGGCTGTATGTTTGAATACTGAGTCTACCATTAGGCTGTATGTATGAATACTGAATCTACCATTAGGCTGTATGTATGAATACTGAATCTACCATTAGGCTGTATGTATGAATACTGAGAATACCATTAGGCTGTATGTATGAATACTGAATCTACCATTAGGCTGTATGTATGAATACTGAGAATACCATTAGGCTGTATGTATGAATACTGAGAATACCATTAGGCTGTATGTATGAATACTGAGAATACCATTAGGCTGTATGTATGAATACTGAGAATACCATTAGGCTGTATGTGTGAATACTGAATCTACCATTAGGCTGCATGTATGAATACTGAGTCGACCATTAGGCTGCATGTATGAATACTGAGTCGACCATTAGGCTGTATGTTTCAATACTGAGTCGACCATTAGGCTGTATGTATGAATACTGAGTCTACCATTAGGCTGTATGTATGAATACTGAGTCTACCATTAGGCTGTATGTGTGAATACTGAGTCTACCATTAGGCCGTATGTCCAGTATAGCTGGATGTATGTTTGAATACAGTAGTTGCAGAAGAAGAAACTGATTTGGTGAATTTAACAGGAACAAGAACACCAATGAAGCTGTGTAGCTATGACAGACCACAACATGTTTGGGATAGGTCCCCCCCCTCTCCCCCCCCCCCCTCTCCACCCTCCCTCCCCCTCTCCCCCCTCCCCTCCATCCCCCCCCTCCCCTCCCCTCCCTCCCCCCCTCCCCTCTCCCCTCCCCCAAAGTGATCAGATTCACTTTGTGTGTGCGTCCAAAGTGATCAGGTTAAGTGTGTGTCTGGCGCTGTGAGGTCCCATGATGTCTCCAGTTGTGGGGAGACCATCTGCTGCATCACATAGTTTCACTGATCTCTGGGAGTCTCACTGTCCTCCTCTCCACCGACCAGCCTCCCTGTTTCTGAGTCTCTCTCTGTCGCCTCACTGTCCTTCTCTCCACCGACCAGCCTCCCCGTTACTGGGTCTCTCTCTAACCCTGTTCTAAAGTAGTGCACTATATAGGGAATAGGGTTCTATAGGGCCCTGGTCTAAGTAGTGCACTATATAGGGAATAGGGTTCTATAGGGCCCTGGTCTAAAGTAGTGCACTATATAGGGAATAGGGTTCTATAGGGCCCTGGTCTAAAGTAGTGCACTATATAGGGAATAGGGTTCTATAGGGCCCTGGTCTAAAGTAGTGCACTATATAGGGAATAGGGTGCCATTTGAGACGCAGCCAGTCACTCCACACGACGGCCTTCTCTGTGGACTCAGTGTGATTATGATAAACAGGTGTAGTAAACTACAGGAAGCCCACAGATCAAAACACATTACACTGGGATCCTAATAGTTTACACACAGTAACATGGCCGCTAGTGGAACTCTAACAGGACACCAGTTTACACACACATTTACATTTTGTTCATTTAGCAAAACACTCTTTATTCAGAGTGACTTACAGTCCAGTGGACGTATTCCACCGCTCACTAAACTGGCTGGCAACATAAACCTCCTTCCAGTGGACGTATTCCACCGCTCACTAAACTGGCTGGCAACATAAACCTCCTTCCAGTGGACGTATTCCACCGCTCACTAAACTGGCTGGCAACATAAACCTCCTTCCAGTGGACGTATTCCACCGCTCACTAAACTGGCTGGCAACATAAACCTCCTTCCAGTGGACGTATTCCACCGCTCACTAAACTGGCTGGCAACATAAACCTCCTTTTTCTGAAGAAAGTAGGACCTCGTGGTTCTGAGGATGATGATGGTTGTGTATCTTGAAGACAAAGATGATTATGTGATGTTTGACAGAGCGTTCCCATCCCCCAGCCAGACTGGAGTGGAATGTCTTCAGCAAAAATGGAGAGCGACCCAGTCTGCCAGAGAGTGTTATCTGTCCTTCCAGAGAGTGTTATCTGTCCTTCCAGAGAGTGTTATCTGTCCTTCCAGAGAGTGTTATCTGTCCTTCCAGAGAGTGTTATCTGTCCTTCCAGAGAGTGTTATCTGTCCTGCCAGAGAGTGTTATCTGTCCTTCCAGAGAGTGTTATCATCCGTCTGTCCTTCCAGAGAGTGTTATCTGTCCAGGAGGGTTCAGCATCACTGACCGACCATCCGTCTGTCCTCCAGAGAGTGTTATCTGTCCTTCCAGAGAGTGTTATCTGTCCTGCCAGAGAGTGTTATCTGTCCACCATCCGTCTGTCCTTCCAGAGAGAGTTATCTGTCCAGGAGGGTTCAGCATCACTGACTTCCCTCCCCATCTCTAATGACTCTCTCTGTGTGGAACTCTGAGAGACTCGCCAAATTCTGCCCGCCAATCACAAGATGCTTCATCAGAAGGTAACCAATTAGAAGCCACTTTATCAGCAGGTTAACCAATCATAAACTACTTTCTCAGAAAGTAACCAATCATAAGCTAATTAATCAGAAGGTAACCAATCAGAACTACTTTATCAGAAGATAACCAATCAGAAGCTAGGTTATCAGAAGGTAACCAATTAGAAGCTGCTTAAGCAGAATTTAACCAAATCAGAAGGTAACCAATCAGAAGGTAACCAATCAGAAGCTAGGTTATCAGAAGGTAACCAATCAGAAGGTAACCAATCAGAAGCTAATTAATCAGAAGGTAACCAATCAGAAGGTAACCAATCAGAAGCTACTTTATCAGAGGGTAACCAATCAGAGTCTACTTTTATCAGAAGGTAACCAATCAGAGGCTGCTGAGGCTGCTTTGTCAGAAGGTAACCAATCAGAAGCTGCTGTCAGCATGGTTCAATAGAGAGATAGAAACACAGAGAGTCGACCTCATGGCTCAATAGAGAGATAGAAACACAGAGAGTCGACCTCATATCTCAATAGAGAGATAGAAACACAGAGAGTCTATCTCATGGCTCAATAGAGAGATAGAAACACAGAGAGTCGACCTCATGGCTCATGGCTCAATAGAGAGATAGAAACACAGAGAGTCGACCTCATGGCTCAATAGAGAGATAGAAACACAGAGAGTCGACCTCATGGCTCATGGCTCAATAGAGAGATAGAACACAGAGAGTCTACCTCATGGCTCAATAGAGAGATAGAAACACAGAGAGTCTACCTCATGGCTCAATAGAGAGATAGAAACACAGAGAGTCGACCCTCATGGCTCAATAGAGAGATAGAAACACAGAGAGTCTACCTCATGGCTCAATAGAGAGATAGAAACACAGAGAGTCTACCTCATGGCTCTATAGAGAGATAGAAACACAGAGAGTCGACCTCATGGCTCAATAGAGAGATAGAAACACAGAGAGTCTACCTCATGGCTCATGGCTCAATAGAGAGATAGAAACACAGAGAGTCGACCTCATGGCTCAATAGAGAGATAGAAACACAGAGAGTCTACCTCATGGCTCAATAGAGAGATAGAAACACAGAGAGTCTACCTCATGGCTCTATAGAGAGATAGAAACACAGAAGTCTACCTCATGGCTCTATAGAGAGATTAGAAAACACAGAGAGTCTACCTCATGGAGAAAGCCCTCGGGTCTACCTCTGGCAGAATCATATGTATCACTAATCAATAAGAACACCCAGACATGCATCAGCTAATGAACACAGACACATTTCAGGAGTGGTGAGAAATAGACCCGTCAATTCAAAGATACACAATGGGTGACAGTCTGTACATGACTGACTGTTAGCAATGATAATAACACAGAAATAATATGATACCAGGACAAATACACCTGGTCCTGGTCTACACTACCTCCTAAACACAGAATGATTCCAGGACTGGTCCTGTCTACACTACCTCCTAAACACAGAATGATACCAGGACTGGTCTACACTACCTCCTACACACAGAATGATACCAGGACTGGTCTACACTACCTCCTAAACACAGAATGATACCAGGACTGGTCCTGGTCTACACTACCTCCTAAACACAGAATGATACCAGGACTGGTCTACACTACCTCCTAAACACAGAATGACACCAGGACTGGTCCTGGTCTACACTACCTCCTAAACACAGAATGACACCAGGACTGGTCCTGGTCTACACTCCTAAACACAGAATGATACCAGGACTGGTCTACACTACCTCCTAAACACAGAATGATACCAGGACTGGTCCTGGTCTACACTACCTCCTAAACACAGAATGATACCAGGACTGGTCCTGTCTACACTACCTCCTAAACACAGAATGATACCAGGACTGGTCCTGGTCTACACTACCTCCTAAACACAGAATGATACCAGGACTGGTCCTGGTACACTACCTCCTAAACACAGAATGATACCGCACTGGTCCTGGTCTACACTACTCCTAAACACAGAATGATACCAGGACTGGTCCTGGTCTACACTACCTCCTAAACACAGAATGATACCAGGACTGGTCCTGGTCTACCTACCTCCTAAACACAGAATGATACCAGACTACACTACCCTCCTAAACACAGAATGATACCAGGACTGGTCCTGGTCTACACTACCTCCTAAACACAGAATGATACCAGGACCAGTCCTGGTATCCACTACTCCTAAACACAGAATGATACCAGGACTGGTCTGGTCTACACTACCTCCTAAACACAGAATGATACCAGGACTGGTCCTGGTCTACACTACCTCCTAAACACAGAATGATACCAGGACTGGTCCTGTCTACACTACCTCCTAAACACAGAATGATACCAGCACTGGTCCTGGTCTACACTACCTCCTAAACACAGAATGATACCAGGGACTGGTCCTGTCTACACTACCTCCTAACACAGAATGATACCAGGACTGGTCCTGGTCTACCACTACCTCCTAAACACAGAATGATACCAGGACTGGTCCTGGTCTACACTACCTCCTAAACACAGAATGATACCAGGACTGGTCCTGGTCTACACTACCTCCTAAACACAGAATGATACCAGGACTGGTCCTGGTCTACACTACCTCCTAAACACAGAATGATACCAGGACTGGTCCTGTCTACTACTACCCTCCTAAACACAGAATGATACCAGGACTGGTCCTGGTCTACACTACCTCCTAAACACAGACATTGATACCAGGACTGGTCCTACACTACCTCCTACACACAAGAATGATACCAGGACTGGTCTACACTACCTCCTAAACACAGAACGATACCAGGACTGGTCTACACTACCTCCTAAACACAGAATGATACCAGGACTGGTCCTGGTCTACACTCCCTCCTAAACACAGAATGATACCAGGACTGGTCCTGGTCTACACTACCTCCTAAACACAGAATGATACCAGGACTGGTCCTGGTCTAACACTCCTCCTAAACACAGAATGATACCAGGACTGGTCCTGGTCTACACGACCTCCTAACACACAGAATGATACCAGGACTGGTCCTGTCTACACTACCTCCTAAACACAGAATTTATACCAGGACCTGGGTCCTGGTCTACACTCCTCCTAAACAACAGAATGATACCAGGACTGGTCTACACTACCTCCTAAACACAGAATGATACCAGGACTGGTCTCACACTACCTCCTAAACACAGAATGATACCAGGACTGGTCCTGGTCTACACTACCTCCTTAAACACAGAATGATACCAGGACTGGTCCGGTCTACACTACCTCCTAAACACAGAATGATACCAGGATGGTCATGGTCTACACTACCTCCTAAACACGAATGATACCAGGAGAAATTCACCTGTCCTGGTCTTCTTCTATCCTATAACATGTATCTTATGTAGACCTGTTCTCCTGCTAAAGAGCCTCTTTCTAATAATAACCTCAGGGAGGCTTTCCTCATTAGGATTTAAACTAGAACATAATTGACCTTGAGTATATTACTTACTGTTGTGCGCTGTTGCCATTCTGGGCCGGGGGAGGCAGGGGGATGGAGAGATAGGTGGAGAGAGAGAGGAGGTGAAGGAGACAGAGTGTTTTGGGAGGGTTGTAGTTCTCTGAGTGTTATGAGGGCTGTAGTTCTCTGAGTGTTATGGAAGGTTGTAGTTCTCTGAGTGTTATGGGAGGTTGTAGTTCTCTGAGTGTTATGGAAGGTTGTAGTTCTCTGAGTGTTATAGAAGGTTGCAGTTCTCTGAGTGCTATGGGAGGTTGTAGTTCTCTGAGTGTTATGGGAGGATGTAGTTCTCTGAGTGTTATAGAGGGCTGTAGTTCTCTGAGTGTTATGGAAGGTTGTAGTTCTCTGAGTGTTATAGAGGGCTGTAGTTCTCTGAGTGTTATGAGGGCTGTAGTTCTCTGAGTGTTATGGAAGGTTGTAGTTCTCTGAGTGTTATGGGAGGTTGTAGTTCTCTGAGTGTTATGGAAGGTTGTAGTTCTCTGAGTGTTATAGAAGGTTGCAGTTCTCTGAGTGCTATGGGAGGTTGTAGTTCTCTGAGTGTTATGGGAGGATGTAGTTCCCTGAGTGTTATAGAGGGCTGTAGTTCTCTGAGTGTTATGGAAGGTTGTAGTTCTCTGAGTGTTATAGAGGGCTGTAGTTCTCTGAGTGTTATGAGGGCTGTAGTTCTCTGAGTGTTATAGAAGGTTGTAGTTCTCTGAGTGTTATGAGGGCTGTAGTTCTCTGAGTGTTATAGAAGGTTGTAGTTCTCTGCGTGTTATAGAAGGATGTAGTTCTCTGAGTGTTATGGAAGGATGTAGTTCTCTGAGTGTTATGAGGGCTGTAGTTCTCTGAGTGTTATAGAAGGATGTAGTTCTCTGCGTGTTATAGAAGGTTGTAGTTCTCTGAGTGTTTTGGAAGGATGTAGTTCTCTGAGTGTTTTGGAAGGATGTAGTTCTCTGAGTGTTATGGAAGGATGTAGTTCTCTGAGTGTTATAGAAGGTTGTAGTTCTCTGAGTGTCCAGATACTACTACTAATAATAATGATCATTATTATAATATTTTGATTTCTAAGGTGCACTGAGGGACTAGTCAGTTTAGTTTGAGTTGCTCCACTATGAGTTGCTCCACTATGAGTTGGTCGACTATGAGTTGCTCCACTATGAGTTGGTCCACTGTGAGTTGCTCCACTATGAGTTGCTCCACTATGAGTTGCTCCACTATGAGTTGGTCCACTATGAGTTGCTCCACTATGAGTTGCTCCACTATGAGTTGTTCTACTATGAGTTGGTCCACTATGAGTTGGTCCACTATGAGTTGTTCTACTATGAGTTGCTCCACTATGAGTTGCTCCACTATGAGTTGGTCCAGCAGTAGGAATAGAACAGTCCTTTATAATATCATTAACACTGACATTAAACCACAGCATGTTTCCACATGTTATCAGAGATACAGAAATACAAAACACTAAGGAATTTGGCCACTGAATCAGAACATGTCGTCGGGTTAGATTCAATCTGTCTCCTTGGAATCTGCATAGAGAACGGATCCCATTTCTCAACACAGATAAATCTGGTAGCTCCGTTTCTACGTTCACGTCTCTACAACGTGATGAAAAGCCTGAAGGGGGGGGAGGATGAGCAAAGACCAGAGGATTGAAGGCCACATCCATCAACACAGAATCAGTGTTTATCTTTAGTTGAAGAGAGGAGTGAAGGGCCACATCAACTAACACAGAATCACTGTTTCTCCTTAGTTGCTTCTGTTTAAAACTCTGTTCCAGATCTTACAGTATTTAGTCACTATGGAGCACATCCCAAAAGTAGTGTACTATATAGGGAATAGGGTTCTATAGGGCTCTGGTCTATAGTAGTGCACTATATAGGGAATAGGGTTCTATAGGGCTCTGGTCTAAAGTAGTGCACTATATAGGGGATAGGGTTCTATAGGGCCCTGGTCTAAAGTAGTACACTATATAGGGAATAGGGTTCCATAGGGCTCTGGTCTAAAGTAGTGCACTATATAGGGAATAGGGTTCAATAGGGCCCTGGTCTAAAGTAGTGCACTATATAGGGAATAGGGTTCCCTTTAGGTTGCATCCTATTGTCACGGTTGTCGTAGGAAGGAGCGGACCAAAGTGCAGCGTGTGTATCGTTCCACATATTTTATTGAACTGTGAAACTATGCGAGATACACACAAAATAAACTGAATAAACAAAAACAACAAACTGTGACACAGAGGTGAAACATACACTAACTCAAAGACAAGATCCCACAACTCACTGTATGGGGGGAAAAAAAGGGCTGCCTAAATATGATTCCCAATCAGAGACAACGAATGACAGCTACCTCTGATTGGAAACCATACTCGGCCAAATCAAAGAAAAAGACAACATAGAAATACAACACATAGAATGCCCACTCTATATCACACCCTGACCTAAACAAACAGAGAAAAAAACGTCTCTCTCAGGTCAGTGCGGGACACCGATAAAGATTCAACATAAAGGATAATCTGTCTGTATCCGTTGGGGTTTAGAGATCAGGCTGACGGCAAAACGGAGAGATCTGCATATTAAACAGGCTTCAAGGGTCAAGCCTTCCAATTGGGTTTAGGACTAATTGTCATTTCCACACTTTAACTGCAAAATAGTTCAATTCATATCAGCATCAGTAGAACAGGCAGACAAAGAGACATACAGAGGACAAATATGCTTAAATAAACAGAATTAAAATATATTCAATATCATATGTTTAAATATACTGAACAGATGATTAAAGCTGTTTATACAACAGGCCTCTACCAGCAGGGAACAGACCTCTACCAGCAGGGAACAGACCTCTACCAGTAGCAACAGACCTCTACCAGCAGGAACAGACCTCTACCAGCAGGAACAGACCTCTACCAGCAGGGAACAGACCTCTACCAGCAGGGAACAGACCATCTCCAGCAGGACCTCTACCAGCAGGAAACAGACCTCTACCGGCAGGGAACAGACCTCTACCATCAGGAACAGACCTCTACCATCAGGAACAGACCTCTACCAGCAGGGAACAGACCTCTACCAGCAGGGAACAGACCGCTACCAGCAGGACCTCTAACCAGGCAGGGAACAGACCTCTACCAGCAGGGAACAGACCTCTACCAGCAGGGAACAGACCTCTACCAGCAGGACCTCTACAGCAGGGAAACAGACCTCTACCGGCAGGGAACGGACCTCTACCAGCAGGGAACAGACCTCTACCAGCAGGAACACCTCTACCAGCAGGGAACAGACCTCTACCAGCAGGAAACAGACCTCTACCAGCAGGAACAGACCTCTACCAGCAGGGAACAGACCTCTACCAGCAGGAAACAGACCTCTACAGCAGGGAACAGACCTTCTACCAGCAGGGAACAGACCTCTACCAGCAGGGAACAGGCCTCTACCAGCAGGGAAACAGACCTCTACCAGCAGGGAAGGGAACAGGCCTCTACCACAGGGAACAGGCATCCCAGCAGGAACAGCCTCTACCAGCAGGAACAGACCTCTACCAGCAGGGAACAGACCTCTACCAGAGGAAACAGACCTCTACCAGCAGGGAACAGACCTCTACCAGCGGAACAGACCTCTACCAGCAGACCTCTACAGCAGGAAACAGAACTCTACCAGCAGGAACAACCTCTACCAGCAGGAACAGATCTCTACCAGCAGAAACAGACCTCTACACAGCAGGGAACAGACCTCTACCAGCAGGACAGACCTCTACCGGCAGGGAACAGACATCTAACCGCAGGGAACAACCTCTACCAGCAGGGAACAGACCTCTACCAGCAGGAACAGCACCTCTAACCAGCAGGGGACAGACCTCTACCAGCAGGGAACAGACCTCTAACCAGCAGAACAGACCTCTACCAGCAGGAACAGACCTCTACAGCAGGGAACAGGGCCTCTACCAGCAGGGAACAGACCTCTACCAGCAGGGAACAGACCTCTACCAGCAGGAACAGACCGCTACCAGCAGGAACAGACCTCTACCTGCGGGAACAGGCCTCTACCAGCAGGAAACAGACCTCTACCAGCAGGGAACAGACCTCTACCAGCAGGGAACAGACCTCTACCAGCAGGGAACAGACCTCTACCAGCAGGGAACAGACCTCTACCAGCAGGGAGAAGGCCTCTACCAGCAGGAACAGACCTCTACCAGCAGGAACAGACCTCTCCAGCAGGAAAGACCTCTACCAGCAGGGAACAGACCTCTACCAGCCGGACCTCTACCAGCAGAACAGACCTCTACCAGCAGGAACAGACCTCTACCACAGGAACGACCTCTACCAGCAGGGAACAGACCTCTACCAGCAGGACCTCTACCAGCAGGAACAGACCTCTACCGGCAGGAACAAGACCTCTACCAGCAGAACATACCTTACCAGCAGGAAACAGACCTCTACCGCAGGGAACAGACCTCTACCAGCGGGAACAGACCTCTACCAGCAGGGAAAAGACCTCTACCAGCAGGAACAGACCTCTACCAGCAGGAAACAGACCTCTACCGGCAGGAAACAGACCTCTACCAGCAGGACCTCTACCAGCAGGGAACAGACCTCTACAGCAGGAACAGACTCTACCAGCAGGGAACAGACCTCTACCAGCAGGGAACAGACCTCTACCAGCAGGAACAGACCTCTACCGGCAGGAAACAGACCTCTACCAGCAAGAAACAGACCTCTACCAGCAGGAAACAGACCTCTACCAGCAAGAAACAGACCTCTACCAGCAGGGAACAGACCTCTACCAGCAGGGAACAGACCTCTACCAGCAGGGAACAGACCTCTACCAGCAGGAACAGACCTCTACCAGCAGGAACAGACCTCTACCAGCAGGGAACAGACCTCTACCAGCAGGAACAGACCTCTACCAGCAGGAACAGACCTCTACCAGCAGGAAACAGACCTCTACCAGCAGGGAACAGACCTCTACCATCAAGAACAGACCTCTACCGGCAGGAACAGACCTCTACCAGCAGGACCTCTACCAGCAGGGAACAGACCTCTACCGGCAGGAAACAGACCTCTACCGGCAGGAAACAGACCTCTACCAGCAAGAAACAGACCTCTACCAGCAAGAAACAGACCTCTACCAGCAGTGAACAGACCTCCAGCAGGAACAGACCTCTACCAACAGGAAATAGACCTCTACCAGCAGGAAAAAAGACCTCTACCAGCA
Source organism: Salmo trutta (assembly GCF_901001165.1). Lineage (NCBI taxonomy): Eukaryota > Metazoa > Chordata > Actinopteri > Salmoniformes > Salmonidae > Salmo > Salmo trutta. The sequence continues at coordinate 299,229 of NW_021822676.1, forward strand.
GGAACAGACCTCTACCAGCAGGAAACGACCTCTACCAGCAGGGAACAGACCTCTACCAGCAGGGAACAGACCTCTACCAGCAGGACCTCTACCAGCAGGAAACAGAACCTCTACCAGCAGGGAACATACCGTGCTACCAGCCAGGAACAGACCTCTACCAGCAGGAACAGACCTCTACCAGCAGGGAACAGACCTCTACCAGCAGGGACAGGCCTCTACCGGCAGGAAACAGACCTCTACCAGCAAGAAACCAGACCTCTACCAGCAGAAACAACCTCTACCAGCAAGAAACAGACCTCTACCAGCAGGAAACAGACCTCTACCAGCAGAACAGACCTCTACCAGCAGGAAACATACCTCTACCAGCAGGAAACAGACCTCTACCAGCAGGAACAGACCTCTACCAGCGAAACAGACCTCTACCAGCAGGGAAACAGAACCTCTAACCAGCAGGGAACAGACCTCTACCAGCAGGACCTCTACCAGCAGGAACAGACCTCTACCAGCAGGGAACAGACCTCTACCAGCAGGACAAGACCTCTACCAGCAGGAACAGACCTCTACCAGCAGGGAACAGACCTCTACCAGCAGGAACAGCCTCTACCAGCAGGGAACAGACCTCTACCAGCAGGAACAGACCTCTACCAGCAGGAACAGACCTCTACCAGCAGGGAACGACCTCTACCAGCAGGACCCTCTACCAGCAGGAACAGACTCTACCAGCAGGAACAGACCTCTACCATCAGGGAACAGACCTCTACCCGCAGGACCTCTACCAGCAGGAACAGACCTCTACCAGCAGGAACAGACCTCTACCAGCAGGGAACAGACCTCTACCAGCAGGAACGACCTCTACCAGCAGACCTCTACCAGCAGGAACAGACCTCTACCAGCAGGAACAGACCTCTACCAGCAGGAACAGACCTCTACCACAGACCCCTACCAGCAGGGAACAGACCTCTGCCAGGAGGGAACAGACCTCTACCAGCAGGGACAGACCTCTACCAGCAGGAACAGACCTCTACACAGGAAACAGACCTCTACCAGCAGGAACAGACCTCTACCAGCAGGAACAGACCTCTACCAGCAGGAAACAGACCTCTACCAACAGGAACAGACCTCTACCAGCAGGGAACAGACCTCTACCAGACCTCTACCAGCATGAACAGACCTCTACCAGCAGGACCTCTACCAGCAGGGAACAGACCTCTACCAGCAGGGAACAGACCTCTACCAGCAGGGAACAGACCTCTACCAGCAGGGAACAGACCTCTACCAGCAGGAACAGACCTCTACCAGCAGGACCTCTACCAGCAGGGAACAGACCTCTACCAGCAGGAACGGACCTCCACCAGCAGGGAACAGACCTCTACCAGCAGGAAACAGACCTCTACCAGCAGGGAACAGACCTCTACCAGCAGGGAACAGACCTCTAAAAGCAGGGAACAGACCTCTACCAGCAGGAACAGGACCTCTACCCAGCAGGAACAGACCTTACCCAGCAGGAACAGGCCTCTACCAGCATGAAACAGGCCTCTACCAGCAGGGAACAGACCTCTACCAGCAGACCTCTACCAGCAGGGAACAGACCTCTACCAGCAGGAAACAGACCTCTACCAACAGGAACAGACCTCTACCAGCAGGACCTCTACCACAGGAAACAGACCTCTACCAACAGAACAGACCTCTACCGGCAGGAACAGACCTCTACCCAGGAACAGACCTCTACCAGCAGGGAACGACTCTACCAGCAGGGAACAGACCTCTACCAGCGGGAACAGACCTCTACCAGCGGAACAGACCTCTACCAGCAGGACCTCTACAGCGAACAGACCTCTACAGCAGACCTCTACCGCAGGAACAGACCTCTACCAGCAGGAACAGACCTCTACCAGCAGGAACAGACCTCTACCAGCAGGGAACAGACCCTCTACCAGCAGGAAAGACCTCTACCAGGGAACAGACCTCTACCAGCAGGGAACAGACCTCTACCAGCAGGAACAGACCTCTACCAGCAGGAACAGACCTCTACCAGCAGGAAACAGACCTCAACCAGCAGGGAACAGACCTCTACCAGCAGGAACAGACCTCTACCAGCAGGAACGACCTTACCAGCAGGGAACAGACCTCTACCAGCAGGAACAGACCTCTACCAGCAGGAACAGACCTCTACCAGCAGGGAACAGACCTCTACCAGCAGGAACAGACCTCTACCAGCAGGGAACAGACCTCTACCAGCAGGGAACAGACCTCTACCAGCAGGAACAGACCTTACCACAGGGAACAGACCTCTACCACAGGAACAGACCTCTACCAGCAGGAAACAGACCTCTACCAGCAGGGAACAGACCTCTACCGCAGGAACAGACCTCTACCAGCAGGGAACAGACTCAACCAGCAGGGAACAGACCTCTACCAGCAGGAACAGATCTCTAACCAGCAGGCAGGGACCTAACCTCTACCAGCAGGGACAGACCTCTACCCCTACCAGGAAACAGACCTCTACCAGCAGGAACAGACCTCTACCATACCTCTACCAGCAGAAACAGACCTCTACAGCAGGAACAGACCTGATTAAAGCTGTTTATCAACAGTTTGTAACACATTAAGAGCTTTTTAACCTTTTCATCAGGGATTGACCCCTTTTTCTCCCTACTGGCTCTATGCACACCACACACACACACACACACACACACACACACACACACACACACACACACACACACACACACACACACACAACACACCCCTCCACACACACACACACACACACACACACACTTCACAGACAATCTGTTTTCATATAGTTTTTATATGTGATGAAAGCCCCCCCCAAAAAGGTCAAGTCCTGTTGAAATGGGCATTTTGATGGCATTTCTGTGGCCTGTTTAACCTTTACTGAGTGTCAGTTTCCCCCCTGGGCTTCATCTGATCTACCCCTCCTCCATCTGTCTGGCCTCTCTCCCTCCCTCCCTCTCTCCCTCCCTCCCTCTCTCCCTCCCTGTCTCCCTCTTTCCCTCTCTCCCTCCCTCCCTCCCTCCCTCCCCTCCCTCCCTGTCTCCCTCCCTCTCTCCCTCCTCCCTCTCCCTCCCTCCCTCCCTGTCTCCCTCTCTCCCTCCCTCCCTCTCCCTCCCTCCCTCCCTGTCTCCCTCTCTCTCCCTCCCTCCCTGTCTCCCTCCCTCTCTCCCTCCCTCTCTCCCTCCCTCCCTGTCTCCCTCCCTGTCTCCCTCCCTCTCTCACTCCCTCCCTCCCTGTTCCCTCCCTTGCTCCCTCCCTCCCTTTCTCCCTCTCTCCCTCCCTCCCTGTCTCCCTCTCTCCCTCCCTCCCTGTCTACCTCCCTCCCTCCCTGTCTCCCTCCCTCCCTCCCTGTCTCTCTCTCCCTCCCTCCCTGTCTCCCTCTCTCCCTTCCTCCCTCCTCTCTCCCTACCTCCCTCCACCCTCTCTCACTTCCCTCCCTCCCACCCTCTCTCCCTCCTCTCTCCCTCCCTCCCTCCCTCCCTCTCTCCCTACCTCCCTCCCTCCCTCTCTCCACTCCTTCCTCCCTCCCTCCCCCCTCCCTCCTCTCTCCCTACCTCCCCCCTCTCTCCCTCCCTCTCTTCCTCCATTGTTGCTCTGTGTTGTCAGATAACTGATCCCAGGTCAGTATCAGGTGGTTGTATGGTAATACCTGAGGAGTCTAACGTTACCCTGCTATTGATTTGTCATTTCAACTGAGGAGTCTAACGTTACCCTGCTATTGATTTGTCATTTCAGCTGTAGAGAGTGTTACCCTGTTATTGATTTGTCATTTCAGCTGAGGAGTCTAACGTTACCCTGCTATTGATTTGTTATTTCGGCTGAGGAGTCTAACGTTACACTGCAATTGATTTGTCATTTCGGCTGAGGAGTCTAATGTTACCCTGCTATTGATTTGTCATTTCAGCTGAGGAGTCTAATGTTACCCTGTTATTGATTTGTCATTTCAGCTGAGGAGTCTAATGTTACCCTGCTATTGATTTGTAATTTCAGCTGAGGAGTCTAATGTTACCCTGCTATTGATTTGTCATTTCAGCTGAGGAGTCTAATGTTACCCTGTTATTGATTTGTCATTTCAGCTGAGGAGTCTAACGTTACCCTGCAATTGATTTGTCATTTCAACTGAGTAGTCTAACGTTACCCTGCTATTGATTTGTAATTTCAGCTGAGGAGTCTAACGTTACCCTGCTATTGATTTGTTATTTCAGCTGAGGAGTCTAACGTTACACTGCAATTGATTTGTCATTTCGGCTGAGGAGGCTAATGTTACCCTGCTATTGATTTGTCATTTCAGCTGAGGAGTCTAATGTTACCCTGTTATTGATTTGTCATTTCAGCTGAGGAGTCTAATGTTACCCTGTTATTGATTGTCATTTCAGCTGAGGAGTCTAATGTTACCCTGTTATTGATTTGTCATTTCAGCTGAGGAGTCTAACGTTACCCTGCTATTGATTTGTCATTTCAGCTGAGGAGTCTAATGTTACCCTGTTATTGATTTGTCATTTCAGCTGAGGAGTCTAATGTTACCCTGCTATTGATTTGTCATTTCAGCTGTAGAGAGTGTTACCCTGTTATTGATTTGTCATTTCAGCTGAGGAGTCTAACGTTACCCTGCTATTGATTTGTTATTTCGGCTGAGGAGTCTAACGTTACACTGCAATTGATTTGTCATTTCGGCTGAGGAGTCTAATGTTACCCTGCTGTTGATTTGTCATTTCAGCTGAGGAGTCTAATATTACCCTGTTATTGATTTGTTATTTCAGCTGAGGAGTCTAATGTTACCCTGTTATTGATTTGTCATTTCAGCTGAGGAGTCTAATGTTACCCTGTTATTGATTTCTCATTTCAGCTGAGGAGTCTAATGTTACCCTGCTGTTGATTTGTCATTTCAACTGAGGAGTCTAACATTACCCTGCTATTGATTTGTCATTTCAGCTGAGGAGTCTAACGTTACCCTGCAATTGATTTGTCATTTCAACTGAGGAGTCTAACGTTACCCTGCTATTGATTTGTCATTTCAGCTGTACAGAGTGTTACCCTGTTATTGATTTGTCATTTCAGCTGAGGAGTCTAACGTTACCCTGCTATTGATTTGTTATTTCAGCTGAGGAGTCTAACGTTACACTGCAATTGATTTGTCATTTCGGCTGAGGAGTCTAATGTTACCCTGCTATTGATTTGT
>NW_021822676.1:309425-326267 GCF_901001165.1 Salmo trutta
GCCTCCCTGACAATAATACAACTATATGGACTGAAGTCTCCCTGACAATAACACAACTATATGGACTGAAGTCTCCCTGACAATAACACAACTATATGGACTGAAGTCTCCCTGACAATAACACAACTATATGGACTGAAGTCTTCCAGACAATAACACAACTATATGGACTGAAGTCTTCCAGACAATAACACAACTATATGGACTGAAGTCAACCAGACAATAACACAACTATATGGACTGAAGTCCTGCAGACAATAACACAACTATATGGACTGAAGTCCTGCAGACAATAACACAACTATATGGACTGAAGCCTCCCTGACAATAATACAACTATATGGACTGAAGTCAACCAGACAATAACACAACTATATGGACTGAAGCCTCCCTGACAATAATACAACTATATGGACTGAAGTCTCCCTGACAATAACACAACTATATGGACTGAAGTCTCCCTGACAATAACACAACTATATGGACTGAAGTCTCCCTGACAATAACACAACTATATGGACTGAAGTCTTCCAGACAATAACACAACTATATGGACTGAAGTCTTCCAGACAATAACACAACTATATGGACTGAAGTCAACCAGACAATAACACAACTATATGGACTGAAGTCCTGCAGACAATAACACAACTATATGGACTGAAGTCCTGCAGACAATAACACAACTATATGGACTGAAGTCCTGCAGACAATAACACAACTATATGGACTGAAGTCTTCCAGACAATAACACAACTATATGGACTGAAGTCAACCTGACAATAACACAACTATATGGACTGAAGTCAACCTGACAATAACACAACTATATGGACTGAAGTCAACCAGACAATAACACAACTATATGGACTGAAGTCTCCCTGACAATAACACAACTATATGGACTGAAGTCTCCCTGACAATAACACAACTATATGGACTGAAGTCTTCCAGACAATAACACAACTATATGGACTGAAGTCTTCCAGACAATAACACAACTATATGGACTGAAGTCTTCCAGACAATAACACAACTATATGGACTGAAGTCTTCCTGACAATAACACAACTATATGGACTGAAGTCTCCCTGACAATAACACAACTATATGGACTGAAGTCAACCAGACAATAACACAACTATATGGACTGAAGTCTCCCTGACAATAACACAACTATATGGACTGAAGTCAACCTGACAATAACACAACTATATGGACTGAAGTCAACCAGACAATAACACAACTATATGGACTGAAGTCAACCAGACAATAACACAACTATATGGACTGAAGTCTCCCTGACAATAACACAACTATATGGACTGAAGTCCTGCAGACAATAACACAACTATATGGACTGAAGTCTTCCAGACAATAACACAACTATATGGACTGAAGTCAACCAGACAATAACACAACTATATGGACTGAAGTCAACCAGACAATAACACAACTATATGGACTGAAGTCTCCCTGACAATAACACAACTATATGGACTGAAGTCTCCCTGACAATAACACAACTATATGGACTGAAGTCTCCCTGACAATAACACAACTATATGGACTGAAGTCCTGCAGACAATAACACAACTATATGGACTGAAGTCTTCCAGACAATAACACAACTATATGGACTGAAGTCCTGCAGACAATAACACAACTATATGGACTGAAGTCTTCCAGACAATAACACAACTATATGGACTGAAGTCTTCCAGACAATAACACAACTATATGGACTGAAGTCTTCCAGACAATAACACAACTATATGGACTGAAGTCTTCCTGACAATAACACAACTATATGGACTGAAGTCTCCCTGACAATAACACAACTATATGGACTGAAGTCAACCAGACAATAACACAACTATATGGACTGAAGTCTTCCTGACAATAACACAACTATATGGACTGAAGTCCTGCAGACAATAACACAACTATATGGACTGAAGTCTTCCAGACAATAACACAACTATATGGACTGAAGTCTTCCAGACAATAACACAACTATATGGACTGAAGTCAACCAGACAATAACACAACTATATGGACTGAAGTCTTCCTGACAATAACACAACTATATGGACTGAAGTCTTCCTGACAATAACACAACTATATGGACTGAAGTCTTCCTGACAATAACACAACTATATGGACTGAAGTCTTCCAGACAATAACACAACTATATGGACTGAAGTCTTCCAGACAATAACACAACTATATGGACTGAAGTCTTCCTGACAATAACACAACTATATGGACTGAAGATGTTTCCTCTATAACAGAAGAGGAATCAACTCTCCTCAGACATTCCAGAACAAACTGGCTTCCATGCCTTTGGGGGGGGGAAGTGCACTGAGTTCAACTACTGATCACGGGAACAACTGGATGGAATGAACAAGCAAATGGACGGCCGTGGACTCACTGATACCTAGAACATTACATTTACATTTTATTAACTAGCACGCAGTGCTAGCAGCTCGTCTTAATCTACTGTCCTGCCAGACAGCCCAGCCCAGCCCAGCCCAGCCCAGCTAGAACCAAACAGAACGGTCACATCCAGTCTTCCTTTCCTCCGTTATTTGGGTTAGACGGAACGGTGATATAGAAATGGAGGGGGTAGACGGAACGGTGATATAGTAGTGGAGGGGGTAGACAGAACGGTGATATAGAAGTGGAGGGGGTAGACAGAACGGTGATATAGAAGTGGAGGGGGTAGACAGAACGGTGATATAGAAGTGGAGGGGGTAGACAGAACGGTGATATAGAAGTGGAGGGGTTAGACAGAACGGTGATATAGTAGTGGAGGGGGTAGACAGAACGGTGATATAGTAGTGGAGGGGGTAGACAGAACGGTGATATAGAAGTGGAGGGGGTAGACGGAACGGTGATATAGAAATGGAGGGGTTAGACGGAACGGTGATATAGAAGTGGAGGGGTTAGACAGAACGGTGATATAGTAGTGGAGGGGGTAGACAGAACGGTGATATAGTAGTGGAGGGGGTAGACAGAACGGTGATATAGAAGTGGAGGGGGTAGACAGAACGGTGATATAGAAGTGGAGGGGTTAGACAGAACGGTGATATAGAAGTGGAGGGGGTAGACAGAACGGTGATATAGAAGTGGAGGGGGTAGACAGAACGGTGATATAGAAGTGGAGGGGGTAGACAGAACGGTTGATATAGAAGTGGAGGGGGTAGACAGAACGGTGATATAGAAGTGGAGGGGGTAGACAGAACGGTGATATAGAAGTGGAGGGGGTAGACAGAACGGTGATATAGAAGTGGAGGGGGTAGACAGAACGGTGATATAGAAGTGGAGGGGGTAGACAGAACGGTGATATAGTAGTGGAGGGGGGTAGACAGAACGGTGATATAGAAGTGGAGGGGGGTAGACAGAACGGTGATATAGAAGTGGAGGGGGTAGACAGAACGGTGATATAGAAGTGGAGGGGGTAGACAGAACGGTGATATAGAAGTGGAGGGGGTAGACAGAACGGTGATATAGAAGTGGAGGGGGTAGACAGAACGGTGATATAGAAGTGGAGGGGGTAGACAGAACGGTGATATAGAAGTGGAGGGGGTAGACAGAACGGTGATATAGAAGTGGAGGGGGGTAGACAGAACGGTGATATAGAAGTGGAGGGGGTAGACAGAACGCTGATATAGAAGTGGAGGGGGTAGACAGAACGGTAATATAGAAGTGGAGGGGGGTTTGCAGTGAGTTCTGACGGACCTTCTGCCAGAATATTAGAATGAGCTCTGCGTTAATGGATCGCTGTTGATACATTGGTGTCATCTGTTCCCTGGCAGTGTATATACTACCTATTCCCTATATACTGCACTAATTAGGGGCCCCATAAGGTTGGACAAAACGTAGTTCACGTCCTAGGGAATAGGGTGCTGTTTGGGGTCTAACCCTACAGGTTATTTATCCTGTTTCCCTTGTGGTTTACAAGGTCCTTTCTCCTCTGAACACGGCTTGACCATCCGCTGACCTCACGGCCAGACCATCCGCTGACCTCACGGCCAGACCATCCGCTGACCTCACGGCCAGACCCTCCGCTGACCTCACGGCCAGACCGTCCGCTGACCTCACGGCCAGACCGTCCGCTGACCTCACGGCCAGACCGTCCGCTGACCTCACGGCCAGACCGTCCGCTGACCTCACGGCCAGACCGTCCGCTGACCTCACGGCCAGACCGTCCTCTGACCTCACGGCCAGACCGTCCGCTGACCTCACGGCCAGACCGTCCGCTGACCTCACGGCCAGACCGTCCGCTGACCTCACGGCCAGACCGTCCGCTGACCTCACGGCCAGACCGTCCGCTGGTTCTATAGGGCTCTGGTCTAAAGTAGTGCACTATATAGGGAATAGGGTTCTATAGGGCCCTGGTCTAAAGTAGTGCACTATATAGGGAATAGGGTTCTATAGGGCCCTGGTCTAAAGTAGTGCCCTATATAGGGAATAGGGTTCTATAGGGCCCTGGTCTAAAGTAGTGCACTATATAGGGAATAGGGTTCTATAGGGGCCTTGGTCTAAAGTAGTGCACTATATAGGGAATAGGGTTCTATAGGGCCCTGGTCTAAAGTAGTGCACTATATAGGGAATAGGGTTCTATAGGGCCTTGGTCTAAAGTAGTGCCCTATATAGGGAATAGGGTTCTATAGGGCCCTGGTCTAAAGTAGTGCACTATATAGGGAACAGGGTTCTATAGGGCTCTGGTCTAAAGTAGTGCACTATATAGGGAATAGGGTTCTATAGGGCCCTGTTCTAAAGTAGTGCACTATATAGGGAATAGGGTTCTATAGGGCCTTGGTCTAAAGTAGTGCACTATATAGGGAATAGGGTTCTATAGGGCCCTGGTCTAAAGTAGTGCACTATATAGGGAATAGGGTTCTATAGGGCCCTGGTCTAAAGTAGTGCACTATATAGGGAATAGGGTTCCATAGGGCCCTGGTCTAAAGTAGTGCACTATATAGGGAATAGGGTTCTATAGGGCCCTGGTCTAAAGTAGTGCACTATATAGGGAATAGGGTTCTATAGGGCCTTGGTCTAAAGTAGTGCACTATATAGGGAATAGGGTTCTATAGGGCCCTGGTCTAAAGTAGTGCACTATATAGGGAATAGGGTTCTATAGGGCCCTGGTCTAAAGTAGTGCACTATATAGGGAATAGGGTTCCATAGGGCCCTGGTCTAAAGTAGTGCACTATATAGGGAATAGGGTTCTATAGGGCCCTGGTCTAAAGTAGTGCACTATATAGGGAATAGGGTTCTATAGGGCCCTGGTCTAAAGTAGTGCACTATATAGGGGAATAGGGTTCTATAGGGCCCTGGTCTAAAGTAGTGCACTATATAGGGAATAGGGTTCTATAGGGCCCTGGTCTAAAGTAGTGCACTATATAGGGAATAGGGTTCTATAGGGCCCTGGTCTAAAGTAGTGCACTATATAGGGAATAGGGTTCTATAGGGCCCTGGTCTATAGTAGTGTACTATATATAGGGAATAGGGTTCTAAATGGGCCCTGGTCTAAAGTAGTGCACTATATAGGGAATAGGGTTCTATAGGGCCCTGGTCTAAAGTAGTGCACTATATAGGGAATAGGGTGCTATAGGGCCCTGGTCTAAAGTAGTGCACTATATAGGGAATAGGGTTCTATAGGGCTCCGTTCAGTTTCCACAGGAACAAGAAGCTGAATTGAATAACACGGGACACTGAGTTATAGACATATACGCTCTGTCAGAACTAATACTGGATGAAATATAGAAATATACACTTGCAATGGAATAGAGGTCTCGGTTTAGAGAGAAAAGAGAGAGAGAGAGAGAGAGAGAGAGAGAGAGAGGAGACAGAGACAGAGAGAGAGACACAGAGAGAGAGAGACAGACAGACAGAGAGACGGAGAGAGACAGAGAGAGAGACACACAGAGAGAGATAGAGAGAGAGAGCGAGAGAGACAGAGAGAAAAGAGAGACAGAGAGAGAGAGAGAGAGAGAGAGAGAGAGAGAGACAGGGAGCGGGAGAGACAGAGAGAGAGAGAGAGAGACAGAGAGAGAGAGACAGAGAGAGAGCGAGAGCGAGAGAGAGAGAGAGAGAGAGAGAGAGAGCGAGAGAGAGAGAGAGAGAGAGAGAGAGAGCGAGAGAGAGAGACAGAGAGAGAGAGAGAGAGAGACAGAGAGCGGGAGAGAGAGAGAGAGAGAGAGAGAGCGAGAGGGAGAGAGCGAGAGCGAGAGTGAGAGAGAGAGAGAGAGAGAGAGACAGGGAGCGGGAGAGACAGAGAGAGAGAGAGAGAGAGAGAGAGAGACAGAGAGCGGGAGAGACAGAGAGAGAGAGAGAGAGAGAGAGAGAGAGAGAGAGAGAGAGAGAGAGAGACCATGCCGTGAGCAGGCAAACAGGTCCAACCCCCACTCTAACACCAGCCCACGCCAATGGAATGTACCAGATGCTCATCAGGCTCTGCTCACACTTACTGGTCTGGAGGCCAAACCACACGACTAACAACATTAGACACTTTATGGAACAGGAAGCCTTCACCATCTCATCCTGGAATATCCATGAGGTCACACTACCAGGTGGTGGTGGTATAGAGGAGATGGACCCACTGGTTGTCCTCTAGGTTACAGAGAGCTGGTAGTCCCATCCACCACACTACCAGGTGGTATAGAGGAGATGGACCCACTGGTTGTCCTCTAGGTTACAGAGAGCTGGTAGTCCCATCCACCACACTACCAGGTGGTATAGAGGAGATGGACCCACTGGTTGTCCTCTAGCATACAGAGAGCTGGTAGTCCCATCCACCACACTACCAGGTGGTATAGAGGAGACGGACCCACTGGTTGTCCTCTAGGTTACAGAGAGCTGGTAGTCCCATCCACCACACTACCAGGTGGGTGGTATAGAGGAGACGGACCCACTGGTTGTCCTCTAGGTTACAGAGAGCTGGTAGTCCCATCCACCACACTACCAGGTGGTATAGAGGAGATGGACCCACTGGTTGCCCTCTAGGTTACAGAGAGCTGGTAGTCCCATCCACCACACTACCAGGTGGTATAGAGGAGACGGACCCACTGGTTGCCCTCTAGGTTACAGAGAGCTGGTAGTCCCATCCACCACACTACCAGGTGGTATAGAGGAGACGGACCCACTGGTTGCCCTCTAGGTTACAGAGAGCTGGTAGTCCCATCCACCACACTACCAGGTGGTATAGAGGAGATGGACCCACTGGTTGTCCTCTAGGTTACAGAGAGCTGGTAGTCCCATCCACCACACTACCAGGTGGTATAGAGGAGACGGACCCACTGGTTGCCCTCTAGGTTACAGAGAGCTGGTAGTCCCATCCACCACACTACCAGGTGGTATAGAGGAGACGGACCCACTGGTTGTCCTCTAGGTTACAGAGAGCTGGTAGTCCCATCCACCACACTACCAGGTGGTATAGAGGAGATGGACCCACTGGTTGCCCTCTAGGTTACAGAGAGCTGGTAGTCCCATCCACCACACTACCAGGTGGGTGGTATAGAGGAGACGGACCCACTGGTTGTCCTCTAGGTTACAGAGAGCTGGTAGTCCCATCCACCACACTACCAGGTGGTATAGAGGAGATGGACCCACTGGTTGCCCTCTAGGTTACAGAGAGCTGGTAGTCCCATCCACCACACTACCAGGTGGGTGGTATAGAGGAGATGGACCCACTGGTTGCCCTCTAGGTTACAGAGAGCTGGTAGTCCCATCCACCACACTACCAGGTGGTATAGAGGAGATGGACCCACTGGTTGTCCTCTAGGTTACAGAGAGCTGGTAGTCCCATCCACCACACTACCAGGTGGTATAGAGGAGATGGACCCACTGGTTGTCCTCTAGGTTACAGAGAGCTGGTAGTCCCATCCACCACACTACCAGGTGGTATAGAGGAGATGGACCCACTGGTTGTCCTCTAGGTTACAGAGAGCTGGTAGTCCCATCCACCACACTACCAGGTGGTATAGAGGAGACGGACCCACTGGTTGTCCTCTAGGTTACAGAGAGCTGGTAGTCCCATCCACCACACTACCAGGTGGTATAGAGGAGATGGACCCACTGGTTGCCCTCTAGGTTACAGAGAGCTGGTAGTCCCATCCACCACACTACCAGGTGGTATAGAGGAGACGGACCCACTGGTTGCCCTCTAGGTTACAGAGAGCTGGTAGTCCCATCCACCACACTACCAGGTGGTATAGAGGAGACGGACCCACTGGTTGCCCTCTAGGTTACAGAGAGCTGGTAGTCCCATCCACCACACTACCAGGTGGTATAGAGGAGATGGACCCACTGGTTGTCCTCTAGGTTACAGAGAGCTGGTAGTCCCATCCACCACACTACCAGGTGGTATAGAGGAGACGGACCCACTGGTTGCCCTCTAGGTTACAGAGAGCTGGTAGTCCCATCCACCACACTACCAGGTGGTATAGAGGAGATGGACCCACTGGTTGCCCTCTAGGTTACAGAGAGCTGGTAGTCCCATCCACCACACTACCAGGTGGTATAGAGGAGACGGACCCACTGGTTGCCCTCTAGGTTACAGAGAGCTGGTAGTCCCATCCACCACACTACCAGGTGGGTGGTATAGAGGAGACGGACCCACTGGTTGCCCTCTAGGTTACAGAGAGCGGGAGAAAAAGAAGGGGGGGGGAGAAACAGCCTTTACAGCCTGGTGATATTTCATCCCAGGCACCAGAGAGGCAGATCTCAGCTGTGGCAGAACAAACCCAATACCCAGAAGAGAGGGAAGCAGGGTCTGTTACTAAAGTGGATTACAGCTGTGGATATCTCAGTATATCTGGCAGTGAAAATGAAAAGTGACGGAATTGAATAGCAGGAGATGCTCTTGGTCTCCTGGTCTCCTTGAAACCCAGCAGTCTCCTTGTCTCCTGGTCTCCTTGAAACCCAGCAGTCTCCTTGTCTCCTGGCCTCCTTGAAACCCAGCAGTCTCCTTGTCTCCTGGTCTCCTTGAAACCCAGCAGTCTCCTTGTCTCCTGGTCTCCTTGAAACTCAGCAGGCTCCTTGTCTCCTGGGCTCCTTGAAACTCAGCAGTCTCCTTGTCTCCTGGTCTCCTTGAAACTCAGCAGTCTCCTTGTCTCCTGGTCTCCTTGAAACTCAGCAGTCTCCTTGTCTCCTGGTCTCCTTGAAACTCAGCAGTCTCCTGGCTAATGGTCTCCTTGAAACCCAGCAGTCTCCTGGCTCATGGTCTCCTTGAAACCCAGCAGTCTCCTGGCTAATGGTCTCCTTGAAACTCAGCAGTCTCCTTGTCTCCTGGTCTCCTTGAAACCCAGCAGTCTCCTGGCTAATGGTCTCCTTGAAACCCAGCAGTCTCCTGGCTAATGGTCTCCTTGAAACCCAGCAGTCTCCTGGCTCATGGTCTCCTTGAAACCCAGCAGTCTCCTGGCTAATGGTCTCCTTGAAACCCAGCAGTCTCCTGGCTAATGGTCTCCTTGAAACCCAGCAGTCTCCTGGCTAATGGTCTCCTTGAAACCCAGCAGTCTCCTGGCTAATGGTCTCCTTGAAACCCAGCAGTCTCCTGGCTAATGGTCTCCTTGAAACCCAGCAGTCTCCTGGCTAATGGTCTCCTTGAAACCCAACAGAGGGACCCACTTAGACAGAGGAAAGTGTCCAGGCCACACTAGGGTTACAGCCCAAATGCTTCAGGACAGAAACCATCCAGATAATGGAAGCAGCTTCAGGACAGAAACCCTCCAGATAATGGAAGCAGCTTCAGGACAGAAACCCTCCAGATAATGGAAGCAGCTTCAGGACAGAAACCATCCAGATAATGGAAGCAGCTTCAGGACAGAAAACCTCCAGATAATGGAAGCAGCTTCAGGACAGAAACCCTCCAGATAATGGAAGCAGCTTCAGGACAGAAACCCTCCAGATAATGGAAGCAGCTTCAGGACAGAAACCATCCAGATAATGGAAGCAGCTTCAGGACAGAAACCCTCCAGATAATGGAAGCAGCTTCAGGACAGAAACCCTCCAGATAATGGAAGCAGCTTCAGGACAGAAACCCTCCAGATAATGGAAGCAGCTTCAGGACAGAAACCCTCCAGATAATGGAAGCAGCTTCAGGACAGAAACCCTCCAGATAATGGAAGCAGCTTCAGGACAGAAACCCTCCAGATAATGGAAGCAGCTAACCAAAGTGCTTCAGGACAGAAACCCCATGCAGTCCGTCCTCAGAGAATAGTTGTCCTGACTTTCACTTCAGTTGATACGGTGGCCATCGCAACAATACTACTTCATTAATGCATGGTTCCCGGAACTGCATGTTGTGGACATGGTTTCATCAGTATCGGACATGACTTCTGTCATTGGGTTTCATGGAACACAACACAACACATGGATACATCCCTGATTTCTATGGGTGAAGGACATATGGGCAAACTGGATGTGTTTTACATGTTATTATTCCACATCCTATGCTTCCAATTGGTTCCCTATAGACTAGGACTGATCCAATGGTTCCCTATAGACTAGGACTGATCCAATGGTTCCCTATAGACTAGGACTGACCCAATGGTTCCCTATAGACTAGGACTGACCCAATGGTTCCCTATAGACTAGGACTGACCCAATGGTTCCCTATAGACTAGGACTGATCCAATGGTTCCCTATAGACTAGGACTGATGACCCAATGGTTCCCTATAGACTAGGACTGACCCAATGGTTCCCTATAGACTAGGACTGACCCAATGGTTCCCTATAGACTAGGACTGACCCAATGGTTCCCTATAGACTAGGACTGATCCAATGGTTCCCTATAGACTAGGACTGATCCAATGGTTCCCTATAGACTAGGACTGACCCAATGGTTCCCTATAGACTAGGACTGATCCAATGGTTCCCTATAGACTAGGACTGATGACCCAATGGTTCCCTATAGACTAGGACTGACCCAATGGTTCCCTATAGACTAGGACTGACCCAATGGTTCCCTATAGACTAGGACTGACCCAATGGTTCCCTATAGACTAGGACTGATCCAACGGTTCCCTATAGACTAGGACTGACCCAATGGTTCCCTATAGACTAGGACTGATGACCCAATGGTTCCCTATAGACTAGGACTGACCCAATGGTTCCCTATAGACTAGGACTGACCCAATGGTTCCCTATAGACTAGGACTGACCCAATGGTTCCTTATAGACTAGGACTGACCCAATGGTTCCCTATAGACTAGGACTGACCCAATGGTTCCCTATAGACTAGGACTGACGCAATGGTTCCCTATAGACTAGGACTGATGACCCAATGGTTCCCTATAGACTAGGACTGACCCAATGGTTCCCTATAGACTAGGACTGAGCCAATGGTTGTGATTATCCTGTTATCCTGCTGCCATGTTTAAAGGGTGAACAGTGATTATCCTGTTATCCTGCTGCCATGTTTAAAGGGCGAACAGTGGTTATCCTGTTATCCTGCTGCCATGTTTAAAGGGCGAACAGTGATTATCCTGTTATCCTGCTGCCATGTTTAAAGGGCGAACAGTGGTTATCCTGTTATCCTGCTGCCATGTTTAAAGGGCGAACAGTGATTATCCTGTTATCCTGCTGCCATGTTTAAAGGGCGAACAGTGATTATCCTGTTATCCTGCTGCCATGTTTAAAGGGCGAACAGTGATTATCCTGTTATCCTGCTGCCATGTTTAAAGGGTGAACAGTGATTATCCTGTTATCCTGCTGCCATGTTTAAAGGGCGAACAGTGATTATCCTGTTATCCTGCTGCCATGTTTAAAGGGATTATCCTGTTATCCTGCTGCCATGTTTAAAGGGCGAACAGTGATTATCCTGTTATCCTGCTGCCATGTTTAAAGGGCAAACAGGGATTATCCTGTTATCCTGCTGCCATGTTTAAAGGGCGAACAGTGATTATCCTGTTATCCTGCTGCCATGTTTAAAGGGCGAACAGTGATTATCCTGTTATCCTGCTGCCATGTTTAAAGGGCGAACAGTGATTATCCTGTTATCCTGCTGCCATGTTTAAAGGGCGAACAGTGATTATCCTGTTATCCTGCTGCCATGTTTAAAGGGCGAACAGTGATTATCCTGTTATCCTGCTGCCATGTTTAAAGGGCGAACAGTGGTTATCCTGTTATCCTGCTGCCATGTTTAAAGGGCGAACAGTGATTATCCTGTTATCCTGCTGCCATGTTTAAAGGGCGAACAGTGATTGTCCTGTTATCCTGCTGCCATGTTTAAAGGGCGAACAGTGATTATCCTGTTATCCTGCTGCCATGTTTAAAGGGCGAACAGTGATTATCCTGTTATCCTGCTGCCATGTTTAAAGGGCAAACAGGGATTATCCTGTTATCCTGCTGCCATGTTTAAAGGGCGAACAGTGATTATCCTGTTATCCTGCTGCCATGTTTAAAGGGCGAACAGTGATTATCCTGTTATCCTGCTGCCATGTTTAAAGGGAGAACAGTGATTGTCCTGTTATCCTGCTGCCATGTTTAAAGGGCGAACAGTGATTATCCTGTTATCCTGCTGCCATGTTTAAAGGGCGAACAGTGATTATCCTGTTATCCTGCTGCCATGTTTAAAGGGATTATCCTGTTATCCTGCTGCCATGTTGTTCAATCTGAGCGGCGTTTCATTTAAAACACAAATCCTTATTTTATCGTCTAAAAAAGGTCGACAAGCGTGTCATGACTAAAAACCGTCTTCTGAAGGCGACTCCGGTTTTCAGAACTCTTCCAGAGTGTAACTGGGTCGGCTCTAATGAGGACCTCTGAGAGACCACTCTGTTTGATCTCACCATCTGAACCCAGATCGGATCCGTGGGCTTCTGGGGTTTCCTCCTCCTGACTTTCTACTGGTTCACTTTTCTTCAATGAATAGAAACATGAATTACTAATGGGGAAAAGACTTGAGTAAAAAAATATATATATATATTAAAAACTTATTTTGTTGGTTAGAAATACTTGTAGTATTACTTCATTTTTCATGGTAGAGTAGAGTTAGTTACCTTACTTCCATATTTCCTTATTATTAACCAAACACACAGAACGGCGATGACATATAGAAGTTCAGGGGTGAGCCTGTCGCTTGGGGCGATATACCGTCATCACGATCACTGTCCTCGAACTTCCTGTCATATATATAAGCCGAGGCGCAGCGTGCCGGTAATTCGAACCGAACAAAAACAATAAACAGGAAGAAAACGTGACGTTTCTGGGGGCTGCTCAAAGGCAGATGCACAAAAAACAAGATCCCCACAACTGAAGGAGGGGAAAAAAGGGCTGCCTAAGTATGGTTCCCAATCAGAGACAACTATAGACAGCTGCCTCTGATTGGAAACCATACTTGGCCAAAACATAGAAATATAAATACATAGAACGCCAAACAACATATCACACCCCGACCTAACTAAACAGTCGAAAATAAACATCTCTCTCAGGTCAGGGTGTGACAACCGTATATAAATTATAGCGGGGTATTTGGAAATGAAAAGGTGGGAAAGGGGGGGGGTACCTAGTCAGTTGTACAACTGACTACCTTCAACTGAAATGTGTCTTCCGTATTTTAACCCAACCCCTCTGAATCAGAGAGGTGCGGGGGGGGGGCTGCCTTAAAGCGACATCCACGTCGTCGGCGCCCCCGGGGGGAACCGTTGGTTAACCGCCTCGCTCAGAGGCAGAACAACAGATTTGTACGTGATGTTTGTTCAATCCCGTTGAAACTACATATTTGAAGTTTTTCCAAATACGCGTATATATATATATTTATATTTCTAACACCGTTTTAAGTAAATACCTGTCGTGTAATTAACGTTATAAAACAGATGGCTGTAACGGCTGTCGTTACGTAGAGAGAGGACCAAGGCGCAGCGGGTCACATTATTTTACATTAGAAAGATTTACCTTCGTTCCCGAGAACAGTTGAGCCAGTCTGGAAATAGAACAACAGCAGAAAGCAGGACCAGGTAGATTCCAGCTCTGTATTGACAAGGGTTGTGTTTTATTTTACACTTTAGTCATTTAGCAGACACTCTTATCCAGAGCGACTTACAGTAGTGAATGCATACATTCCATTTCATACATTTTTTTGTACTGGTCCCCCGTGGGAATCGAACCCACAACCCTGGCGTTGCACACACCATGCTCTACCAACTGAGCTACAGGGAAGGCCCGTGAAAGTTGACCGTGTTTTGTTGCTTCAATAGCGATCAGAGGCGTGTAAAACTACAGGTTTCCTTTCACAGGAAATAACATTAGTGCAACTCATTCGGCTGAAAATAGCTTCATTTTTCATCAGATCACAACAGAAGTGCAACGCTGTTTGGCTAGCAGCTACACAAGTGAATGAGCTGACAATTAAAAAACAAGGTAATTTTTTTGTTGTTTGTTGCAAAAAAAACGATTTATGGTCATTATATTCTTAATGTTTATCATAGAAAGAATGTAGCCAGCTACATTTCCTGATGTTTTGCTTAAAGTTAATCTTACATTTTACTGGAGAACAGTAGGCTGGCTACACCTGGAAAAGTACTGGAGAACAGTAGGCTGGCTACACCTGGAAAAGTACTGGAGAACAGTAGGCTGGCTACACCTGGAAAAGTACCGGAGAACAGTCGGCTGGCTACAGTCGGCTGGCTACACCTGGAAAAGTACTGGAGAACAGTAGGCTGGCTACACCTGGAAAAGTACTGGAGAACAGTAGGCTGGCTACAGTAGGCTGGCTACACCTGGAAAAGTACTGGAGAACAGTAGGCTGGCTACACCTGGAAAAGTACTGGAGAACAGTAGGCTGGCTACACCTGGAAAAGTACTGGAGAACAGTAGGCTGGCTACACCTGGAGAACAGTAGGCTGGCTACACCTGGAAAAGTAGGTAAGTAGCTCCATATCGCTGCTGTCTACTGATAGAATGATGGAGTAGCTCCACATCGCTGCTGTCTACTGATAGAATGATGGAGTAGCTCCACATCACTGCTGTCTGCTGATAGAATGATGGAGTAGCTCCATATCGCTGCTGTCTACTGATAGAATGATGGAGTAGCTCCACATCACTGCTGTCTGCTGATAGAATGATGGAGTAGCTCCACATCGCTGCTGTCTGCTGATAGAATGATGGAGTAGCTCCATATCGCTGCTGTCTACTGATAGAATGATGGAGTAGCTCCACATCGCTGCTGTCTACTGATAGAATGATGGAGTAGCTCCATATCGCTGCTGTCTGCTGATAGAATGATGGAGTAGCTCCACATCGCTGCTGTCTACTGATAGAATGATGGAGTAGCTCCACATCGCTGCTGTCTACTGATAGAATGATGGAGTAGCTCCATATCGCTGCTGTCTGCTGATAGAATGATGGAGTAGCTCCACATCGCTGCTGTCTGCTGATAGAATGATGGAGTAGCTCGCCAGGGTTAATATAGCTCCATATTTCCTTAAATGAAAACTTTAGATAGGATAGGATGCCATTCTAAAGTAGTGCACTATCTAGGGTGATAGGATGCCATTCTAAAGTAGTGCACTATCTAGGGACTAGGATGCCATTCTAAAGTAGTGCACTATCACCCTAGATAGTTCTATCACCCTAGATAGTTCACCCTAGATAGTTCTATCACCCTAGATAGTTCACCCTAGATAGTTCACCCTAGATAGTTCACCCTAGATAGTTCTATCACCCTAGATAGTTCTATCACCCTAGATAGTTCTATCACCCTAGATAGTTCACCCTAGATAGTTCTATCACCCTAGATAGTTCACCCTAGATAGTTCTATCACCCTAGATAGTTAGATAGATAGTTCTATCACCCTAGATAGTTCTATCACCCTAGATAGTTCACCCTAGATAGTTCTATCACCCTAGATAGTTCTATCACCCTAGATAGTTCTATCACCCTAGATAGTTCACCCTAGATAGTTCTATCACCCTAGATAGTTCTATCACCCTAGATAGTTCACCCTAGATAGTTCTATCACCCTAGATAGTGCACTACTTTTGACCAGGGTCCATAGGGGAGCCATTTGGGACGCAGCCCCAGATCAGACTCAGTCGGACTAAAAGAGATGGAGAGAAATCCCTGGATCCCTGACTAACTTAATCCCAGTGTGGCTGGCTAACTTAATCCCAGTGTGGCTGGCTAACTTAATCCCAGTGTGGCTGGTTAACTTAATCCCAGTGTGGCTGACTAACTTAATCCCAGTGCGTCTGGCTAACTTAATCCCAGTGCGGCTGGCTAACTTAATCCCAGTGTGGCTGGCTAACTTAATCCCAGTGTGGCTGGCTAACTTAATCCCAGTGCGGCTGGCTAACTTAATCCCAGTGCGGCTGGCTAACTTAATCCCAGTGCGGCTGGTTAACTTAATCCCAGTGCGGCTGGTTAACTTAATCCCAGTGTGGCTGACTAACTTAATCCCAGTGGGGCTGGCTAACTTAATCCTGACGTGGAGCTACAGTCACTTTCCAGCATCAGGATTACTCAATAATGCATGACATCGGAGAGGCAGTCGCTAATCAACAGCACAGTTAAAGGTTTCTAAATGGGCTCCTATAAATAACGGGACAGAAATGAGGGCATGTGGAATGAAGGAGGGATGGACTCAAACCCTGCAACGTGGGAGAGGGGAGGGAGACTACAGAGGGAGGAGAGAGAGGAGACAGAGGGAGGAGAGAGAGGAGACAGAGGGAGGAGAGAGAGGAGACAGAGGGAGGAGAGAGAGGAGACAGAGGGAGAGGAGGGATGAGACAGAGGGGGGAGAGAGAGGAGACAGAGGGAGGAGAGAGAGACAAAGGAGAGAGAGACTACAAATCAAATCAATTTATTTTGTAAATTTGATTGATTGTAGTCT
>NW_021822676.1:326767-339267 GCF_901001165.1 Salmo trutta
AGGCTTGATCAAACACTCCCTCCTGCCTTTTGGGGACTTGACTTGACTCCTTCTCAGTGGCAGAAAGCCCTGTTGTTGTGTATAACAGCCATGCTCCCTGTCTGTCCGTCTCCCTCAGGAGTCTTTCTGTCCTTTAGGTGAACACCTGTCTGTCTGTCTGTCTCCCTCAGGAGTCTTTCTGTCCTTTAGGTGAACACCTGTCTGTCTGTCTGTCTGTCTGTCTGTCTGTCTGTCTGTCTGTCTGTCTGTCTGTCTCCTCCAGGTATTAACTGTCTGTCTCTCTCTCTACCCAGGTGAACACCTGTCTGTCTGTCTGTCTGTCAGTCTGTCCCTCTCCTCCAGGTATTAACCGTCTGTCTCTCTCTCTCTACCCAGGTGAACACCTGCGTGTGTGTTCTCAGGGCTACACCTGTTGTACGTCCGACATGGAGGAGAAACTGGGGCAGCAGAGCAAGCTGGAGTTTGAGAACCTGGTGGACGACACCAGTCAAACACTCAGGACAACCTTGGTGTCCAGACATCAACAGTTTGACGGTAAGACAGACACGACTAGCTGGGGTTTCTTGTCTGTCGTTGTGTGTCCTGAGCTCCGTAGCAAAAAAGGCCGGAGCTCATTTTGGATATCAGCTGACACCATTGCTGTTATTGAACCCAGTAAGCAGTTGGTACAAAAGTGGATGTTATTGGAAACTCCCCGCCTATCTAGTGATGGGGGGGGAAACACTGAGTTGTGAACCCTGACGTGTCTGTCAAATGGAACTGGTGACCTCACTGGGCAAAGTCTAGTTCCTCACACCGTGAATCAGCTGTTACTGGGAACGGGCTGTTACTGGGAACGGGCTGTTACTGGGAACGGGCTGTTACTGGGAATGGGCTGTTACTGGGAATGGGCTGTTACTGGGAATGGGCTGTTACTGGGAATGGGCTGTTACTGGGAATGGGCTGTTACTGGGAATGGGCTGTTACTGGGAACGGGCTGTTACTGGGAACGGGCTGTTACTGGGAATGGGCTGTTACTGGGAACGGGCTGTTACTGGGAACGGGCTGTTACTGGGAATGGGCTGTTACTGGGAATGGGTTGTTACTGGGAATGGGCTGTTACTGGGAACGGGCTGTTACTGGGAATGGGCTGTTACTGGGAATGGGCTGTTACTGGGAATGGGCTGTTACTGGGAACGGGCTGTTACTGGGAATGGGCTGTGGGTTGATCCAAAGGGGGCTGAATGGTAACAGACTGATTTGGTCCGGCTGCTACAGTGAAGGGTAAAGGGGATAAAAGCAGCTTCTATAATGGCCTGCTACAGTGAAGGGTAGAAGACTGATTTGGTCCGGCTGCTACGGTGAGCTGCTACGGTGAAGGGTAACGGGGATAAAAGCAGCTTCTATAATGGCCTAGCTGCTAACAGGTGATTAATGCAGAGCAGGAGGGGACAGGAATAAGTGAAGGCGTTGGTGGAAGTTGGTTTACTGCTGTGACGTGATGAATCACCATGTGGGATCGTCCACGACTGTTTCCTCCACCTCCCAGAGACACGTTTTGCTTTAGCAGTAAAGAAATAACATACAGAGGCTGTCTCAAATGGCACACTATGCCCTATGTAGTGCACTACTTTAGACCAGAGCCCTATAGAACCCTATTCCCTATATAGTGCACTACTTTAGACCAGGGCCCTATATAACCCTATTCCCTATATAGTGCACTACTTTAGACCAGGGCCCTATATAACCCTATTCCCTATATAGTGCACTACTTTAGACCAGAGCCCTATAGAACCCTATTCCCTATATAGTACACTACTTTAGACCAGGGCCCTATAGAACCGTATTCCCTATATAGTGCACTACTTTAGACCAGGGCCCTATAGAACCCTATTCCCTATATAGTGCACTACTTTAGACCAGGGCCCTATAGAACCCTATTCCCTATATAGTGCACTACTTTAGACCAGGGCCCTATAGAACCCTATTCCCTATATAGTGCACTACTTTAGACCAGGGGATGGAGTGTGTCGGGTGGGAGGGAGGAGGTGAGGGAGGAGGTGAGATGGAGGGAGGAGGTGAGGGAGGAGGTGAGATGGAGAGTGTTGGGGAGGGAGGAGGTGAGAGAGGAGGTGAGATGGAGAGGGTAGAGGGTGTAGGGGAGGAAGGGAGGAGGAGAGATGGAGAGGGAGGAGGTGAGATGGAGGTGAGAGAGGAGGTGAGATGGAGGGATGAGGTGAGATGGAGAGTGTTGGGGAGGGAGGAGGTGAGGGAGGAGGTGAGATGGAGAGTGTTGGGGAGGGAGGAGGTGAGAGAGGAGGTGAGATAAACCAGCCTGTCAAAGCACTTGGTGGTGATGGAAGTGCAGAGCTACGAGTCTCTCGTCATTCAGTCGGGCACAGCGACGATAGTGGACATCTTGGAGCAGGTGGCTATAGAGGCCTGAGCCAGAGACAGATTGGACATGTCAGACAACACAACAGCCAGCTGGTCCTGTGCATGCTGGGAACACGGCTAGAGATGCCTTCTGGGCCGGCAGCCCTGTGATGGTTAACACATATGAATCACTTACATACTGTGGAGGTTTGGAAACGTTGCTATTCAGAAAAAAACAATCGTATTCGTTCAGAAGAGGGTTATGGGTTGAATTAGCTAATATTCGTTGGGTCATGAGAGGCCAGGGGGCCACCTAGGAAGGCAGTAGGGTTAGACTACTCTGTCACCTCTCTCGAATCTCTCCTCTCTAATCTCTCTCTCTCCTCTCTCTCCTCTCTCCTCTCTCTGTCCTCTCTCCTCTCTCTCCTCTGTCCTCTCTCCTCTCTCTCTGTCCTCTCTCCTCTCTCCTCTCTCTAATCTCTCCTCTCTCTCCTCTGTCCTCTCTCCTCTCTCTCCTCTGTCCTCTCTCCTCTCTCCTCTCTCTAATCTCTCCTCTCTCTCCTCTGTCCTCTCTCCTCTCTCTCCTCTGTCCTCTCTCCTCTCTCCTCTCTCTAATCTCTCCTCTCTCTCCTCTCTCCTCTCTCTCCTCTCTCTCTCCTCTCTCCTCTCTCTAATCTCTCCTCTCTCTCCTCTTTCCCCTCTCTCCACTCTGTCACCTGTCTCTCCTCTGTCCTCTCTCCTCTCTCGAATCTCTCCTCTCTCTCCAGAAGAGAGGGAGACTACAGAGGGAGGAGAGAGAGGAGACAGAGGAGAGAGAGGAGAGAGAGGAGAGAGGTGACAGAGAGAGGTTAGAGAGAGAGAGGGAGACTACAAATCAAATCAAATTTAACCATGTGTATGGGACAAATAAATTTGATTTGATTTGTAGTCTCTCTCTCCTTTGTCTCCTCTCTCTCCTCCCTCTGTCTCCTCTCTCTCCCCCCTCTGTCTCCTCTCTCTCCTCCCTCTGTCTCCTCTCTCTCCTCCCTCTGTCTCCTCTCTCTCCTCCCTCTGTCTCCTCTCTCTCCTCCCTCTGTAGTCTCCCTCCCGTGTCCCACGTTGCAGGGTTTGACTCCATCCCTCCTTCATTCCACATGCCCTCATTTCTGTCCCGTTATTTATAGGAGCCCATTTAGAAACCTTTAACTGTGCTGTTGATTAGCGACTGCCTCTCCGATGTCATGCATTATTGAGTAATCCTGATGCTGGAAAGTGACTGTAGCTCCACGTCAGGATTAAGTTAGCCAGCCGCACTGGGATTAAGTTAGCCAGCCACACTGGGATTAAGTTAGCCAGCCACACTGGGATTAAGTTAGCCAGTCGCACTGGGATTAGGTTAGCCAGCCACACTGGGATTAAGTTAGCCAGCCGCACTGGGATTAAGTTAGCCAGCCACACTGGGATTAAGTTAGCCAGCCACACTGGGATTAAGTTAGCCAGCCACACTGGGATTAAGTTAACCAGCCACACTGGGATTAAGTTAGTCCAGCCACACTGGGATTAAGTTAGCCAGCCACACTGGGATTAAGTTAGCCAGCCGCACTGGGATTAAGTTAGCCAGCTACACTGGGATTAAGTTAGTCCAGCCACACTGGGATTAAGTCAGCCAGCCGCACTGGGATTAAGTTAGCCAGCCACACTGGGATTAAGTTAGACAGCCACACTGGGATTAAGTTAGTCCAGCCGCACTGGGATTAAGTTAGTCAGCCGCACTGGGATTAAGTTAGCCAGCCGCACTGGGATAAAGTTAGCCAGCCGCACTGGGATTAAGTTAGCCAGCCACACTGGGATTAAGTTAGCCAGCCACACTGGGATTAAGTTAGCCAGCCACACTGGGATTAAATTAGCCAGCCGCACTGGGATTAAGTTAGCCAGCCGCACTGGGATTAAGTTAGCCAGCCACACTGGGATTAAATTAGTCCAGCCACACTGGGATTAAGTTAGCCAGCCACACTGGGATTAAGTTAGCCAGCCACACTGGGATTAAGTTAGCCAGCCACACTGGGATTAAATTAGTCCAGCCACACTGGGATTAAGTTAACCAGCCACACTGGGATTAAGTTAGTCCAGCCACACTGGGATTAAGTTAGCCAGCCACACTGGGATTAAGTTAGTCCAGGGATCCAGGGATTTCTCTCCATCTCTTTTAGTCCCACTGAGTCTGATCTGGGGCTGCGGTCCCAATTGGCTCCCCTATGGACCCTGGTCAAAAGTAGTGCACTATCTAGGGTGATAGAACTATCTAGGGTGAACTATCTAGGGTGAACTATCTAGGGTGAACTATCTAGGGTGAACTATCTAGGGTGATAGAACTATCTAGGGTGAACTATCTAGGGTGAACTATCTAGGGTGAACTATCTAGGGTGAACTATCTAGGCTGAACTATCTAGGGTGAACTATCTAGGGTGATAGAACTATCTAGGGTGAACTATCTAGGGTGAACTATCTAGGGTGAACTATCTAGGGTGATAGAACTATCTAGGGTGAACTATCTAGGGTGAACTATCTAGGGTGAACTATCTAGGGTGAACTATCTAGGGCGATATAACTATCTAGGGTGAACTATCTAGGGTGAACTATCTAGGGTGAACTATCTAGGGTGAACTATCTAGTGTGAAGACTATCTAGGGTGATAGAACTATCCTAGGGTGAACTATCTAGGGTGAAACTCGCTAGGGTGAACTATCTAGGGTGGATAGAACCTATCTAGGGTGAAACTATCTAGGGTGAACTAATCTAGGGTGAACTATCTAGGGGTGAACTATCTAGGGTGATAGAAACTATCTAGGGTGAACTATCTAGGGTGAACTATCTAGGTTGAACTATCTAGGGTGAACTATCTAGGGTGAGAGAACTATCCTAGGGTGAACTATCTAGGGGTGAACTATCTAGGGTGAACTATCTAGGGTGAACTATCTAGGGTGATAGAAAACTATCTAGGGGAACTATCTAGGGTGAACTCTCTAGGGTAACTATCTAGGGTGAATACCCCCCCTCCCATCTAGGGTGAACTATCTAGGGTGAACTATCTAGGGTGAACTATCTAGGGTGAACTATCTAGGGTGAACTATCTAGGGTGAACTATCTAGGGTGAACTATCTAGGGTGAACTATCTAGGGTGAACTATCTAGGGTGAACTATCTAGGGTGAACTATCTAGGGTGATAGAACTATCTAGGGTGAACTATCTAGGGTGAACTATCTAGGGTGATAGAACTATCTAGGGTGATAGAACTATCTAGGGTGATAGAACTATCTAGGGTGAACTATCTAGGGTGAACTATCTAGGGTGAACTATCTAGGGTGAACTATCTAGGGTGCACTATCTAGGGTGAACTATCTAGGGTGAACTATCTAGGGTGAACTATCTAGGGTGAACTATCTAGGGTGAACTATCTAGGGTGAACTATCTAGGGTGATAGAACTATCTAGGGTGAACTATCTAGGGTGAACTATCTAGGGTGAACTATCTAGGGTGAACTATCTAGGGTGAACTATCTAGGGTGATAGTGCACTACTTTAGAATGGCATCCTATCATATCTTTCTCACCTTTTCATTTCCAAATACCCCGCTATAATTTATATACGGTTGTCACGCCCTGACCTGAGAGAGATGTTTTTTTCTTCTGTTTAGTTAGGTCAGGGTGTGATAGGGGGTGGGCGTTCTATGTATTTTATTTCTATGTTTTGGCCAGGTATGGTTTCCAATCAGAGGCAGCTGTCTATCGTTGTCTCTGATTGGGAACCATACTTAGGCAGCCCTTTTTTCCCCTCCTTCAGTTGTGGGGATCTTGTTTTTTGTGCATCTGCCTTTGAGCAGCCCCCAGAACGTCTCGTTTTCTTCCTGTTTATTGTTTTTGTTCGGTTTCACTTCAAAAAATCAAGGATGTGGAATTACCAGCACGCTGCGCCTCGGCTTATATATATGACAGGAAGTTCGAGGACAGTGATCGTGATGACGGTATATCGCCCCAAGCGACAGGCTCACCCCTGAACTTCTATATGTCATCGCCGTTCTGTGTGTTTGGTTAATAATAAGGAAATATGGAAGTAAGGTAACTAACTCTACTCTACCATGGAAAAATGAAGTAATACTACAAGTATTTCTAACCACCAAAATAAGTTTTTAATATATATATATATTTTTTTACTCAAGTCTTTTTCCATTAGTAATTCATGTTTCTATTCATTGAAGAAAAGTGAACCAGTAGAAAGTCAGGAGGAGGAAACCCCAGAAGCCCACGGATCCGATCTGGGTTCAGATGGTGAGATCAAACAGAGTGGTCTCTCAGAGGTCCTCATTAGAGCCGACCCAGTTACACTCTGGAAGAGTTCTGAAAACCGGAGTCGCCTTCAGAAGACGGTTTTTAGTCATGACACGCTTGTCGACCTTTTTTAGACGATAAAATAAGGATTTGTGTTTTAAATGAAACGCCGCTCAGATTGAACAACATGGCAGCAGGATAATACGATAATCCCTTTAAACATGGCAGCAGGATAACAGGATAATCCCTTTAAACATGGCAGCAGGATAACAGGATAATCACTGTTCGCCCTTTAAACATGGCAGCAGGATAACAGGATAATCCCTTTAAACATGGCAGCAGGATAACAGGATAATCCCTTTAAACATGGCAGCAGGATAACAGGATAATCACTGTTCGCCCTTTAAACATGGCAGCAGGATAACAGGATAATCACTGTTCGCCCTTTAAACATGGCAGCAGGATAACAGGATAATCACTGTTCACCCTTTAAACATGGCAGCAGGATAACAGGACAATCACTGTTCGCCCTTTAAACATGGCAGCAGGAAAACAGGATAATCACTGTTCGCCCTTTAAACATGGCAGCAGGATAACAGGATAACCACTGTTCGCCCTTTAAACATGGCAGCAGGATAACAGGATAATCACTGTTCGCCCTTTAAACATGGCAGCAGGATAACAGGATAATCACTGTTCGCCCTTTAAACATGGCAGCAGGATAACAGGATAATCACTGTTCGCCCTTTAAACATGGCAGCAGGATAACAGGATAATCACTGTTCGCCCTTTAAACATGGCAGCAGGATAACAGGATAATCACTGTTCGCCCTTTAAACATGGCAGCAGGATAACAGGATAATCCCTGTTTGCCCTTTAAACATGGCAGCAGGATAAGAGGATAATCACTGTTCGCCCTTTAAACATGGCAGCAGGATAACAGGATAATCCCTTTAAACATGGCAGCAGGATAACAGGATAATCACTGTTCGCCCTTTAAACATGGCAGCAGGATAACAGGATAATCACTGTTCGCCCTTTAAACATGGCAGCAGGATAACAGAATAATCACTGTTCGCCCTTTAAACATGGCAGCAGGATAACAGGATAATCCCTGTTCGCCCTTTAAACATGGCAGCAGGATAACAGGATAATCACTGTTCGCCCTTTAATCATGGCAGCAGGATAACAGGATAATCCCTTTAAACATGGCAGCAGGATAACAGGATAATCACTGTTCGCCCTTTAAACATGGCAGCAGGATAACAGGATAATCACTGTTCGCACTTTAAACATGGCAGCAGGATAACAGGATAATCACTGTTCGCCCTTTAAACATGGCAGCAGGATAACAGGATAATCACTGTTCGCCCTTTAAACATGGCAGCAGGATAACAGGATAATCACTGTTCACCCTTTAAACATGGCAGCAGGATAACAGGATAACCACTGTTCGCCCTTTAAACATGGCAGCAGGATAACAGGATAATCACTGTTCGCCCTTTAAACATGGCAGCAGGATAACAGGATAATCACTGTTCGCCCTTTAACCATGGCAGCAGGATAACAGGATAACCACTGTTCGCCCTTTAAACATGGCAGCAGGATAACAGGATAATCACTGTTCGCCCTTTAAACATGGCAGCAGGATAACAGGACAATCACTGTTCGCCCTTTAAACATGGCAGCAGGATAACAGGATAACCACTGTTCGCCCTTTAAACATGGCAGCAGGATAACAGGATAATCACTGTTCACCCTTTAAACATGGCAGCAGGATAACAGGATAATCACTGTTCGCCATTGGGTCAGTCCTAGTCTATAGGGAACCATTGGCTCAGTCCTAGTCTATAGGGAACCATTGGGTCAGTCCTAGTCTATAGGGAACCATTGGGTCAGTCCTAGTCTATAGGGAACCATTGGGTCAGTCCTAGTCTATAGGGAACCATTGGGTCAGTCCTAGTCTATAGGGAACCATTGGGTCATCACTCCTAGTCTATAGGGAACCATTGGGTCATCAGTCCTAGTCTATAGGGAACCATTGGGTCAGTCCTAGTCTATAGGGTACCATTGGGTCAGTCCTAGTCTATAAGGAACCATTGGGTCAGTCCTAGTCTATAGGGAACCATTGGATCAGTCCTAGTCTATAGGGAACCATTGGGTCAGTCCTAGTCTATAGGGAACCATTGGGTCAGTCCTAGTCTATAGGGAACCATTGGGTCAGTCCTAGTCTATAGGGAACCATTGGGTCAGTCCTAGTCTATAGGGAACCATTGGGTCAGTCCTAGTCTATAGGGAACCATTGGCTCAGTCCTAGTCTATAGGGAACCATTGGGTCATCAGTCCTAGTCTATAGGCAACCATTGGGTCAGTCCTAGTCTATAGGGAACCATTGGGTCATCAGTCCTAGTCTATAGGGAACCATTGGGTCAGTCCTAGTCTATAGGGAACCATTGGATCAGTCCTAGTCTATAGGGAACCATTGGGTCAGTCCTAGTCTATAGGGAACCATTGGGTCAGTCCTAGTCTATAGGGAACCATTGGGTCAGTCCTAGTCTATAGGGAACCATTGGGTCAGTCCTAGTCTATAGGGAACCATTGGGTCAGTCCTAGTCTATAGGGAACCATTGGGTCATCAGTCCTAGTCTATAGGGAACCATTGGATCAGTCCTAGTCTATAGGGAACCATTGGCTCAGTCCTAGTCTATAGGGAACCATTGGGTCAGTCCTAGTCTATAGGGAACCATTGGGTCATCAGTCCTAGTCTATAGGGAACCATTGGGTCAGTCCTAGTCTATAGGGAACCATTGGGTCAGTCCTAGTCTATAGGGAACCATTGGGTCAGTCCTAGTCTATAGGGAACCATTGGGTCAGTCCTAGTCTATAGGGAACCATTGGGTCATCAGTCCTAGTCTATAGGGAACCATTGGGTCAGTCCTAGTCTATAGGGAACCATTGGGTCAGTCCTAGTCTATAGGGAACCATTGGGTCAGTCCTAGTTTATAGGGAACCATTGGGTCAGTCCTAGTCTATAGGGAACCATTGGGTCAGTCCTAGTCTATAGGGAACCATTGGGTCAGTCCTAGTCTATAGGGAACCATTGGATCAGTCCTAGTCTATAGGGAACCATTGGGTCAGTCCTAGTCTATAGGGAACCATTGGGTCAGTCCTAGTCTATAGGGAACCATTGGGTCAGTCCTAGTCTATAGGGAACCATTGGGTCAGTCCTAGTCTATAGGGAACCATTGGGTCAGTCCTAGTCTATAGGGAACCATTGGGTCAGTCATAGTCTATAGGGAACCATTGGGTCATCAGTCCTAGTCTATAGGGAACCATTGGGTCAGTCCTAGTCTATAGGGAACCATTGGATCAGTCCTAGTCTATAGGGAACCATTGGGTCAGTCCTAGTCTATAGGGAACCATTGGGTCAGTCCTAGTCTATAGGGAACCATTGGGTCATCAGTCCTAGTCTATAGGGAACCATTGGGTCAGTCCTAGTCTGTAGGGAACCATTGGATCAGTCCTAGTCTATAGGGAACCATTGGGTCAGTCCTAGTCTATAGGGAACCATTGGGTCATCAGTCCTAGTCTATAGGGAACCATTGGGTCAGTCCTAGTCTATAGGGAACCATTGGGTCAGTCCTAGTCTATAGGGAACCATTGGGTCATCAGTCCTAGTCTATAGGGAACCATTGGGTCAGTCCTAGTCTATAGGGAACCATTGGATCAGTCCTAGTCTATAGGGAACCAATTGGAAGCATAGGATGTGGAATAATAACATGTAAAACACATCCAGTTTGCCCATATGTCCTTCACCCATAGAAATCAGGGATGTATCCATGTGTTGTGTTGTGTTCCATGAAACCCAATGACAGAAGTCATGTCCGATACTGATGAAACCATGTCCACAACATGCAGTTCCAGGAACCATGCATTAATGAAGTAGTATTGTTGCGATGGCCACCGTATCAACTGAAGTGAAAGTCAGGACAACTATTCTCTGAGGACGGACTGCATGGGGTTTCTGTCCTGAAGCACTTTGGTTAGCTGCTTCCATTATCTGGAGGGTTTCTGTCCTGAAGCTGCTTCCATTATCTGGAGGGTTTCTGTCCTGAAGCTGCTTCCATTATCTGGAGGGTTTCTGTCCTGAAGCTGCTTCCATTATCTGGATGGTTTCTGTCCTGAAGCTGCTTCCATTATCTGGAGGGTTTCTGTCCTGAAGCTGCTTCCATTATCTGGAGGGTTTCTGTCCTGAAGCTGCTTCCATTATCTGGAGGGTTTCTGTCCTGAAGCTGCTTCCATTATCTGGAGGGTTTCTGTCCTGAAGCTGCTTCCATTATCTGGAGGGTTTCTGTCCTGAAGCTGCTTCCATTATCTGGATGGTTTCTGTCCTGAAGCTGCTTCCATTATCTGGAGGGTTTCTGTCCTGAAGCTGCTTCCATTATCTGGAGGGTTTCTGTCCTGAAGCTGCTTCCATTATCTGGAGGGTTTCTGTCCTGAAGCTGCTTCCATTATCTGGAGGGTTTCTGTCCTGAAGCTGCTTCCATTATCTGGAGGGTTTCTGTCCTGAAGCATTTGGGCTGTAACCCTAGTGTGGCCTGGACACTTTCTTCTGTCTAAGTGGGTCCCTCTGTTGGGTTTCAAGGAGCCAATTAGCGAGGAGTCTGCTGGGTTTCAAGGAGACCATGAGCCAGGAGACTGCTGGGTTTCAAGGAGACCATGAGCCAGGAGACTGCTGGGTTTCAAGGAGACCATTAGCCAGGAGACTGCTGGGTTTCAAGGAGACCAGGAGCCAGGAGACTGCTGGGTTTCAAGGAGACCATTAGCCAGGAGACTGCTGGGTTTCAAGGAGACCAGGAGCCAGGAGACTGCTGGGTTTCAAGGAGACCATGAGCCAGGAGACTGCTGGGTTTCAAGGAGCCCATGAGCCAGGAGACTGCTGGGTTTCAAGGAGACCATGAGCAAGGAGACTGCTGTGTTTCAAGGAGACCAGGAGACAAGGAGACTGCTGAGTTTCAAGGAGACCATTAGCCAGGAGACTGCTGGGTTTCAAGGAGAACCATGAGCCAGGATACTGCTGGGTTTCAAGGAGACCATGAGCCAGGAGGCTGCTGGGTTTCAAGGAGCCCATTAGCCAGGAGACTGCTGGGTTTCAAGGAGACCATGAGCCAGGAGACTGCTGGGTTTCAAGGAGACCAGGAGACAAGGAGACTGCTGAGTTTCAAGGAGGCCAGGAGCCAGGAGACTGCTGGGTTTCAATGAGACCAGGAGACAAGGAGCCTGCTGGGTTTCAAGGAGATCCATGAGCCAGGAGACTGCTGGGTTTCAAGGAGACCATGAGCAAGGAGACTGCTGAGTTTCAAGGAGACCAGGAGACTAGGAGACTGCTGGGTTTCAAGGAGACCATTGGTCCAGGAGACTGCTGGGTTTCAAGGAGACCAGGAGACAAGGAGACTGCTGAGTTTCAAGGAGACCAGGAGACAAGGAGACTGCTGGGTTTCAAGGAGACCAGGAGACAAGGAGACTGCTGGGTTTCAAGGAGACCAGGAGACAAGGAGACTGCTGAGTTTCAAGGAGTCCAGGAGACAAGGAGACTGCTGGGTTTCAAGGAGACCAGGAGACAAGGAGACTGCTGGGTTTCAAGGAGACCATTAGCCAGGAGACTGCTGGGTTTCAAGGAGACCAGGAGACAAGGAGACTGCTGGGTTTCAAGGAGACCAGGAGACAAGGAGACTGCTGAGTTTCAAGGAGTCCAGGAGACAAGGAGACTGCTGGGTTTCAAGGAGACCCGGAGACAAGGAGACTGCTGGGTTTCAAGGAGACCAGGAGACCAAGAGCATCT
>NW_021822676.1:344267-389267 GCF_901001165.1 Salmo trutta
TCTATATCACCGTTCTGTCTACCCCCTCCACTTCTATATCACCGTTCTGTCTACCCCCTCCACTTCTATATCACCGTTCTGTCTACCCCCTCCACTTCTATATCACCGTTCTGTCTACCCCCTCCACTTCTATATCACCGTTCTGTCTACCCCCTCCACTTCTATATCACCGTTCTGTCTACCCCCTCCGCTTCTATATCACCGTTCTGTCTACCCCCTCCACTTCTATATCACCGTTCTGTCTACCCCCTCCACTTCTATATCACCGTTCTGTCTACCCCCCTCCACTTCTATATCACCGTTCTGTCTACCCCCTCCACTTCTATATCACCGTTCTGTCTAACCCAAATAACGGAGGAAAGGAAGACTGGATGTGACCGTTCTGTTTGGTTCTAGCTGGGCTGGGCTGGGCTGGGCTGGGCTGGGCTGGGCTAGGCTGGGCTGGGCTGGGCTGGGCTGGGCTAGGCTGGGCTGGGCTGGGCTGGGCTGGGCTGAGCTGGGCTGGGCTGGGCTAGGCTGGGCTGGGCTGGGCTGGGCTGGGCTGGGCTAGGCTGGGCTGGGCTAGGCTGTCTGGCAGGACAGTAGATTAAGACGAGCTGCTAGCACTGCGTGCTAGTTAATAAAATGTAAATGTAATGTTCTAGGTATCAGTGAGTCCACGGCCGTCCATTTGCTTGTTCATTCCATCCAGTTGTTCCCGTGATCAGTAGTTGAACTCAGTGCACTTCCCCCCCCAAAGGCATGGAAGCCAGTTTGTTCTGGAACGTCTGAGGAGAGTTGATTCCTCTTCTGTTATAGAGGAAACATCTTCAGTCCATATAGTTGTGTTATTGTCAGGGAGACTTCAGTCCATATAGTTGTGTTATTGTCTGGTTGACTTCAGTCCATATAGTTGTGTTATTGTCAGGAAGACTTCAGTCCATATAGTTGTGTTATTGTCAGGGAGACTTCAGTCCATATAGTTGTGTTATTGTCTGGTTGACTTCAGTCCATATAGTTGTGTTATTGTCTGCAGGACTTCAGTCCATATAGTTGTGTTATTGTCTGGTTGACTTCAGTCCATATAGTTGTGTTATTGTCAGGAAGACTTCAGTCCATATAGTTGTGTTATTGTCAGGAAGACTTCAGTCCATATAGTTGTGTTATTGTCTGGTTGACTTCAGTCCATATAGTTGTATTATTGTCAGGGAGACTTCAGTCCATATAGTTGTGTTATTGTCTGCAGGACTTCAGTCCATATAGTTGTATTATTGTCAGGGAGGCTTCAGTCCATATAGTTGTGTTATTGTCTGGTTGACTTCAGTCCATATAGTTGTATTATTGTCAGGGAGGCTTCAGTCCATATAGTTGTGTTATTGTCTGCAGGACTTCAGTCCATATAGTTGTGTTATTGTCTGGAAGGGTTATTGGATCCAAGCGTTTTCATTCTGAATTTTCTTCAGACTGGTTTAATCCTCCTGTTGTGTTTGTTTCATGTTAATTCGTTCTGTGTTCCCGGTCCAAAATGGCCGCCCCCATTATAGCTGATTTTATAAATCCATAATAATACATATATTATCACCTAACGTTGTGTTTGATCTTTTTGATCAACTTAAGTTCTTGTGAACATTACAGGTTTTGAACTTCTATTTGCTATTTATGGTCCGTAGGTCTCGTTGACCTGAGCTCTACAACTCGTTGTTGAGTAAAAAAAATAAAGTATTTATAATTTTGACTATAACAAATACTCAGATAAAAGTTTTTTTTTTTTAAGTAAAAATAAAACATAATTAAAAAGTACATTTGAATGACACTGAGGGGCAGTGTTTTTACAGCTAATTCCAGTTTGCCCGAGGCTGATGCCTTGCAGGTGTTTGTACACATCCATATACACACACTCTCATTCAAATAAACACATACAAGAACACACACAGACATGTAATCGTGGCCAGACATGCACACAAATTTATACGGTTGGCATCGCTGTTATGATTTCAGATGTCCTTGATGTCCTTTGTTATTTGTTGTTATTATTATTATTTATTTTATTTGTATTGTTGTTTGCTGTTTTCTTCTGTCTTTTTCCCTTTTGTCTCTTTAGTTCATCTCTTGGTTGTTGGTGCATTATGGGGGTTCTTGGGGGAATGGAATTCATTGTATTTCCTGGGGGGAGGGGTCTCAGTTGGTAGAGCATGGTGTTTGCAACGCCAGGGTTTTGGGTTCGATTCCCACGGGGGACCAGTACGGAGAAGAAAAAAACAATTTGTGAAATGTATGTATTCTCTACTGTAAGTCGCTCTGGATAGGAGCTAAATGACTAAAATGACTAAAATGCTAAATGACTAAAATGTAAAAAATAATGTAAATGTAAAAAATGTCTTGAATGGTTGAAGGACAGCTATTGGGGAGCTGTGGGGGGATCTTGGAGGGTTTATGGACAGCTATTGGGGAACTGAGGGGGGGGATCTTGGAGGGTTGATGGACAGCTATTGGGGAACTGAGGGGGGGGGGATCTTGGAGGGTTGATGGACAGCTATTGGGGAACTGTGGTTGGATCTTGGAGAGTTGAGGGAGCAGCTATTGGGGAACTGTGGGGTCTGTCAAGATTTAACCCATGTAGAAGTGTTGTTGCTGAGGATGTAGATCTGTCAATCCTGTCAATCCCATCTGTTGGATGACTGGTAGGATGATGTAGTTATTAACCCTGGATGCTTCTGTGTGTCTCTCTGAATGGGAATCTGTTGTATGACTGGTAGGATGATGTAGTTATTAACCCTGGATGCTTCTGTGTGTCTCTCTGAATGGGAATCTGTAGGATGACTGGTAGGATGATGTAGTTATTAACCCTGGATGCTTCTGTGTGTCTCTCTGAATGGGAATCTGTTGGATGACTGGTAGGATGTAGTTGTTGTTGGGCGGCTTCACTGCAAGTATATTGTATGTTTTGGATATTCAATCACATTTGTATTTTTTTTTATAAGTAAAATACTCAGATGAAACATATTGTCACGTCCTGACCCTTGTAAGAGGTCATTTTCTATAGTAGAGGGGTCAGGGCATGACAGAGGGTGTTTTGGGTGGTTTTTCTATGTTGTCTATTTCTATGTTTAAGTTCTAGTTTGTCTATTTCTATATTGGGGTTGTTTGGGTTGATCTCCAATTGGAGGCAGCTGATCCTCGTTATCTCTAATTGGAGGTCCTATTTATGTTGATGTTTGTCCCACCTGTTATTGTGGGTTATTATCTTTTGAGTAGTGTGTTTTCCTCTCTGCTTCACGGTTTGATGTTTTTTGTGTATTCAAGTATTTAGTGTATTTAGTGTATTTAGTGTATTTAGTGTATTTGCATTTAGTTTCACGCAATAAATATGTGGAACTACGAACACGCTGCATTATGGTCCGATCCTTCGAACAGCTGTGACACGTATTGTGCTTTTTAATATGTCAAAGTTTAACAAGGACTCTCTCCTCCTCACCAGCGACCTGATCAAAGATGTGATCAAGGGCCTCACAGTATATCGTTTGGTCATTGTGCTGCTACAGAATGAACTGTGATCAAGGGCCTCACAGTGTATCGTTTGGTCATTGTGCTGCTACAGAATGAACTGTGATCAAGGCCTCAAAAAAGCTTTTATATACCAGAGCAGCGAGAAAAGTTCTATATATTATTGAAACAATGATGCGATTGTTTGTGAGAACGCCGACGACAGGTGTGGTTCCCGTGGGGGTTGCCATGGAAGCCAAGAAGGGGAGTGAGGTGTGTGTGTGTGTGTGTGTGTGTGTGTGTGTGTCACGTCCTGACCAGTAATAGGGGGTTATTTGTTATTGTAGTTTGGTCAGGACGTGGCAGGGGGGTATTTGTTTTGTGTGTTTCAGGGTTTTTGGTATATGTTCTATATTTTCTATTTCTATGTGTTTATCTGGTTTTTGGAACGACCTCCAATTAGAGACAGCTGGTTGTCATTGCCTCTAATTGGAGGCCATATTTAAGTGGGTTAATTTTCTCTTGTGTTTGTGGGTGGTTGTCTCCTGTTTAGTCTGAGCTCCTTACGGGACTGTTTTTGCCGTTTGGTTTGTGTTTTTGGGTGGTTGTCTCCTGTTTAGTCTGAGCTCCTTACGGGACTGTTTTCGCCGTTTGGTTTGTGTTTTTGGGTGGTTGTCTCCTGTTTAGTCTGAGCTCCTTACGGGACTGTTTTCGCCGTTTGGTTCGTGTTTTTGTTTTGCCTTCATTTAAGAAGATGATAAATATAACCGCTGCAGTTTGGTCCACTCCTTACGACGTGTGTGTGTGTGTGTGTGTGTGTGTGTGTGTGTGTGTGTGTGGTGTGTGTGTGTGTGTGGTGTGTGTGTGTGTGTGGTGTGTGTGTGTGTGTGTGTGTGTGTGTGTGTGTGTGTGTGTGTGGTGTGTGTGTGTGTGTGTGTGTGTGTGTGTGTGTGTGTGTGTGTGGTGTGTGGTGTGTGGTGTGGTGTGTGTGTGTGTGTGTGTGTGTGGTGTGTGTGTGTGTGTGTGTGTGTGTGTGCTCAAACACACATGCATTCGGGGGTCTGGGAGAGGAAGTGTGTCCATCTGATGAATGGTCATGTGCCTGAACTCAATTTTATACCCTAGTCGTAGTCTCACCCATTCATTTCTAATGACAGGTCATTTCTGTCCAGGAACACCACAGGTGTACAAAGGTTAAATAAAACACCCAAAATGTTATGAAAATCATTCAGATGTATTTTGTGTGTTCAGATGCCCGTTGTGGACAAAGTCATGGAACAGAAGGACAGTCAGATTAAATTAATTACATTTTTCAGAGAGAAAACTTGTAAATCCGTCCAATTCTGGCAGGACGGAGAGACAGTGGGGAGACGGGCAGGGAGGGAGGAGAGACAGTGGGGAGACGGGCAGGGAGGAGAGACAGTGGGGAGACGGGCAGGGAGGGAGGAGAGACAGTGGGGAGACGGGCAGGGAGGGAGGAGAGACAGTGGGGAGACGGGCAGGGAGGGAGGAGAGACAGTGGGGAGACGGGCAGGGAGGGAGGAGAGACAGTGGGGAGACGGGCAGGGAGGGGGGAGAGACAGTGGGGAGACGGGCAGGGAGGGAGGAGAGACAGTGGGGAGACGGGCAGGGAGGGAGGAGAGACAGTGGGGAGACGGGCAGGGAGGGAGGAGAGACAGTGGGGAGACGGGCAGGGAGGAGAGACAGTGGGGAGACGGGCAGGGAGGGTGGAGAGACAGTGGGGAGACGGGCAGGGAGGGAGGAGAGACAGTGGGGAGACGGGCAGGGAGGAGAGACAGTGGGGAGACGGGCAGGGAGGGAGGAGAGACAGTGGGGAGACGGGCAGGGAGGGAGGAGAGACAGTGGGGAGACGGGCAGGGAGGGAGGAGAGACAGTGGGGAGACGGGCAGGGAGGGAGGAGAGACAGTGGGGAGACGGGCAGGGAGGGAGGAGAGACAGTGGGGAGACGGGCAGGGAGGGAGGAGAGACAGTGGGGAGACGGGCAGGGAGGGAGGAGAGACAGTGGGGAGACGGGCAGGGAGGGAGGAGAGACAGTGGGGAGACGGGCAGGGAGGGAGGAGAGGACAGTGGGGAGACGGGCAGGGAGGAGAGACAGTGGGGAGACGGGCAGGGAGGGTGGAGAGACAGTGGGGAGACGGGCAGGGAGGGAGGAGAGACAGTGGGGAGACGGGCAGGGAGGAGAGACAGTGGGGAGACGGGCAGGGAGGGAGGAGAGACAGTGGGGAGACGGGCAGGGAGGGAGGAGAGACAGTGGGGAGACGGGCAGGGAGGGAGGAGAGACAGTGGGGAGACGGGCAGGGAGGGAGGAGAGACAGTGGGAGACGGGCAGGGAGGGAGGAGAGACAGTGGGGAGACGGGCAGGGAGGGAGGAGAGACAGTGGGGAGACGGGCAGGGAGGGAGGAGAGACAGTGGGGAGATGGGCAGGGAGGGAGGAGAGACAGTGGGGAGACGGGCAGGGAGGGAGGAGAGACAGTGGGGAGACGGGCAGGGAGGGAGGAGAGACAGTGGGGAGACGGACAGGGAGGAGAGACAGTGAGGAGACGGGCAGGCAGGGAGGAGAGACAGTGGGGAGACGGGCAGGGAGGGAGGAGAGACAGTGGGGAGACGGGCAGGGAGGGAGGAGAGACAGTGGGGAGACGGGCAGGGAGGGAGGAGAGACAGTGGGGAGACGGGCAGGGAGGGAGGAGAGACAGTGGGGAGACGGGCAGGGAGGGAGGAGAGACAGTGGGGAGACGGGCAGGGAGGGAGGAGAGACAGTGGGGAGACGGGCAGGGAGGAGAGACAGTGGGGAGACGGGCAGGGTGGAGAGACGGTGAGGAGAGATGGGGAGACAGAAAGACAGGCAGGGAGAGATTAAATGAGAGGCCGACATCCTCTTTACTTGTTTATTGGCTGAAAAACGTCAGGCCTGTCTGACTGTTAACAAGCAGGCGACTGACTGAGCGACAGGAGATTTTAGTTGTGGAATTACAGACCGAGGTCTCTGTTCTAAATCACATTCCGGCTATGGAACACAGAACACGGAACGTGGAACAGGAGATCCATACATTCCTCTGAGAGTTCTACCTTCCTAATGCTTCTCTGTAATTAGACCTTCTATCTCAGGTTAATGGTAGCGTTTTTAGACAGTCCTTCCTAATGCTTCTCTGTAATTAGACCTTCTATCTCAGGTTAATGGTAGCGTTTTAAGACAGTCCTTCCTAATGTAATTAGACCTTCTATCTCAGGTTAATATCAGTGTTTTAAGACAGTCCTTCCTAATGCTTCTCTGTAATTAGACCTTCTATCTCAGGTTAATATCAGTGTTTTAAGACAGTCCTTCCTAATGTAATTAGACCTTCTATCTCAGGTTAATATCAGTGTTTTTAGACAGTCCTTCCTAATGCTTCTCTGTAATTAGACCTTCTATCTCAGATTAATATCAGTGTTTTAAGACAGTCCTTCCTAATGTAATTAGACCTTCTATCTCAGATTAATATGAGTGTTTTAAGACAGTCCTTCCTATTGCTTCTCTGTAATCAGACCTTCTATCTCAGGTTAATTACAGAGAAGCAGGGTAACATTAGACTCCTCAGCTGAAATGACAAATCAATAGCAGGGTAACGTTAGACTCCTCAGCTGAAATGACAAATCAATAACAGGGTAACATTATCCTCCTCAGCTGAAATGACAAATCAATAACAGGGTAACATTATCCTCCTCAGCTGAAATGACAAATCAATAGCAGGGTAACGTTAGACTCCTCAGCTGAAATGACAAATCAATAGCAGGGTAACGTTAGACTCCTCAGCTGAAATGACAAATCAATAGCAGGGTAACATTAGACTCCTCATCTGAAATGACAAATCAATAGCAGGGTAACATTAGCCTCCTCAGCTGAAATGACAAATCAATAACAGGGTATTAGAGTCCTCAGCTGAAATGACAAATCAATAGCAGGGTAACATTAGACTCCTCAGCCGAAATGAGAAATCAATAACAGGGTATTAGACTCCTCAGCCAAAATGACAAATCAATTGCAGTGTAACGTTAGACTCCTCAGCCGAAATGACAAATCAATAGCAGGGTAACATTAGACTCCTCAGCTGAAATGACAAATCAATAGCAGGGTAACGTTAGACTCCTCAGCTGAAATGACAAATCAATTGCAGGGTAACGTTAGACTCCTCAGCTGAAATGACAAATCAATAACAGGGTAACATTAGACTCCTCAGCTTAAATGACAAATCAATAGCAGGGTAACATTAGACTCCTCAGCTGAAATGACAAATCAATAGCAGGGTAACATTAGACTCCTCAGCTGAAATGACAAATCAATAACAGGGTAACATTAGACTCCTCAGCTGAAATGACAAATCAATAGCAGGGTAACATTAGACTCCTCAGCCGAAATGACAAATCAATTGCAGTGTAACGTTAGACTCCTCAGCTGAAATAACAAATCAATAGCAGGGTAACGTTAGACTCCTCAGCTGAAATGACAAATCAATAACAGGGTAACACTCTGTACAGCTGAAATGACAAATCAATAGCAGGGTAACGTTAGACTCCTCAGTTGAAATGACAAATCAATTGCAGGGTAACGTTAGACTCCTCAGCTGAAATGACAAATCAATAGCAGGGTAATGTTAGACTCCTCAGTTGAAATGACAAATCAACAGCAGGGTAACATTAGACTCCTCAGCTGAAATGAGAAATCAATAACAGGGTAACATTAGACTCCTCAGCTGAAATGACAAATCAATAACAGGGTAACATTAGACTCCTCAGCTGAAATAACAAATCAATAACAGGGTAATATTAGACTCCTCAGCTGAAATGACAAATCAACAGCAGGGTAACATTAGACTCCTCAGCCGAAATGACAAATCAATTGCAGTGTAACGTTAGACTCCTCAGCCGAAATAACAAATCAATAGCAGGGTAACGTTAGACTCCTCAGCTGAAATGACAAATCAATAACAGGGTAACACTCTCTACAGCTGAAATGACAAATCAATAGCAGGGTAACATTAGACTCCTCAGCTGAAATGACAAATCAATAACAGGGTAACATTAGACTCCTCAGCTGAAATGACAAATCAATAGCAGGGTAACGTTAGACTCCTCAGCTGAAATGACAAATCAATAACAGGGTAACATTAGACTCCTCAGCTGAAATGACAAATCAATAACAGGGTAACATTAGACTCCTCAGCTGAAATGACAAATCAATAACAGGGTAACATTAGACTCCTCAGCTGAAATGACAAATCAATAGCAGGGTAACATTAGACTCCTCAGCCGAAATGACAAATCAATTGCAGTGTAACGTTAGACTCCTCAGCTGAAATAACAAATCAATAGCAGGGTAACGTTAGACTCCTCAGCTGAAATTACAAATCAATAGCAGGGTAACGTTAGACTACTCAGTTGAAATGACAAATCAATTGCAGGGTAACGTTAGACTCCTCAGCTGAAATGACAAATCAATAACAGGGTAACATTAGACTCCTCAGCTGAAATGACAAATCAATAGCAGGGTAACATTAGACTCCTCAGCTGAAATTACAAATCAATAGCAGGGTAACATTAGACTCCTCAGCTGAAATGACAAATCAATAGCAGGGTAACATTAGACTCCTCAGCCGAAATGACAAATCAATTGCAGTGTAACGTTAGACTCCTCAGCCGAAATAACAAATCAATAGCAGGGTAACGTTAGACTCCTCAGCTGAAATGACAAATCAATAACAGGGTAACACTCTCTACAGCTGAAATGACAAATCAATAGCAGGGTAACGTTAGACTCCTCAGTTGAAATGACAAATCAATAGCAGGGGTAACGTTAGACTCCTCAGGTATTACCATACAACCACCTGATACTGACCTGGGATCAGTTATCTGACAACACAGAGCAACAATGGAGGAAGAGAGGGAGGGAGAGAGGGGGGAGGTAGGGAGAGAGGAGGGAGGGGGGAGGGAGGGAGGAAGGGAGTGGAGAGAGGGAGGGAGGGAGGTAGGGAGAGAGGGAGGGAGGGAGGTAGGGAGAGAGGAGGGAGAGAGGGTGGGAGGGAGGTAGTGAGAGAGGGTGGAGGGAGGTAGGGAGAGAGGAGGGAGGAAGGGAGAGAGGGAGACAGGGAGGGAGGGAGAGAGACAGGGAGGGAGGGAGGGAGACAGGGAGGGAGGGAGGTAG
This sequence comes from Salmo trutta, assembly GCF_901001165.1. Taxonomy (NCBI): domain Eukaryota; kingdom Metazoa; phylum Chordata; class Actinopteri; order Salmoniformes; family Salmonidae; genus Salmo; species Salmo trutta. The sequence continues at coordinate 353,927 of NW_021822676.1, forward strand.
ACAGGGAGGGAGGGAGAGAGGGAGACAGGGAGGGAGGGAGAGAGGGAGAAAGGGAGGGAACAGGGAGGGAGGGAGTGAGAGAGGGAGGGAGACAGGGAGGGAGACAGGGAGGGAGGGAGAGAGGGAGGGAGAGAGGGAGGGAGACAGGGAGGGAGGGAGGGAGAGAGGGAGGGAGGGAGAGGGAGGGAGGGAGAGAGGGAGGGAGACAGGGAGGGAGGGAGAGAGGGAGGGAGACAGGGAGGGAGGGAGGGAGGGAGGGAGGGAGGGAGGGAGGGAGGGAGAGAGGGAAAGAGGGAGACAGGGAGGAGGGAGGGGGAGAGGGAGGGAGGGAGAGAGGCCAGACAGATGGAGGAGGGGTAGATCAGATGAAGCCCAGGGGGGAAACTGACACTCAGTAAAGGTTAAACAGGCCACAGAAATGCCATCAAAATGCCATTTCAACAGGACTTGACCTTTTTGGGGGGGGCTTTCATCACATATAAAACTATATGAAAACAGATTGTCTGTGAAGTGTGTGTGTGTGTGTGTGTGTGTGTGTGGGAGGGGTGTGTGTGTGTGTGTGTGTGTGTGTGTGTGTGTGTGTGTGTGTGTGTGTGTGTGTGTGTGTGTGTGTGTGTGTGTGTGTGTGTGTGTGTGTGTGTGTGGTGTGCATAGAGCCAGTAGGGAGAAAAAGGGGGTCAATCCCTGATGAAAAGGTTAAAAAAGCTCTTTAATGTGTTACAACTGTTGATAAACAGCTTTAATCAGGTCTGTTCCTGCTGGTAGAGGTCTGTTTCCTGCTGGTAGAGGTCTGGTAGAGGTCTGTTCCTGCTGGTAGAGGTCTGTTTCCTGCTGGTAGAGGTCCTGCTGGTAGAGGTCTGTTCCCTGCTGTAAGTCTGTTTCCTGCTGAAGGTCTGTTCCCTGCTGGGAGAGTTCTGCTGTAGAGATCGGTTCCTGCTGGTAGAGGTCTGTTCCCTGCTGTTGAGTCTTTTCCCTGCTGGTAGAGGTCTTTCCCCTGCTGGTAGAGTCTGTCCCTCTGGTAGAGGTCTGTTCCTGCTGGTAGAGTCTGTTCCTGCTGGTAGAGTTCTGTCTGTTCCCTGCTGTAGAGGTCTGTTCATGCTGGTAGAGGTCTGTTCCCTGGCTGGTAGAGGTCTGTTCCCTGCTGGTAGAGGTCTGTTCCTGCTGGTAGAGGTTGTTTCCTGCTGGTAAGAGGTCTGTTCCTGCTGGTAGAGGTCTGTTCCTGCTGGTAGAGGTCTGTTCCCTGCTGGTTGAGGTCTGTTCCTGCTGGTAGAGGTCTGTTCCCTGCTGGTAGAGGTCTGTTCCCTGCTGGTAGAGGTCTGTTCCTGCTGGTAGAGGTCTGTTCCTGCTGGTAGAGGTCTGTTCCCTGCTGGTAGAGGTCTGTTCCCTGCTGGTAGAGGTCTGTTCCTGCTGGTAGAGGTCTTTTCCCCTGCTGGTTTGAGGTCTGTTTCCTGCTGGTAGAGGTCTGTTCCTGCTGGTAGAGGTCTGTTCCCTGCTGGTAGAGGTCTGTTCCCTGCTGGTAGAGGTCTGTTCCCTGCTGGTAGAGGTCTGTTCCCTGCTGGTAGAGGTCTGTTCCTGCTGGTAGAGGGTCTGTTCCCTGCTGGTAGAGGTCTGTTCCCTGCTGGTAGAGGTCTGTTCCTGCTGGTAGAGGTCTGTTCCTGCTGGTAGAGGTCCTGCTGGTAGAGGTCTGTTCCTGCTGGTAGAGGTCCTGCTGGTAGAGGTCTGTTCCTGCTGGTAGAGGTCTGTTCCCTGCTGGTAGAGGTCTGTTCCCTGCTGGTAGAGGTCTGTTCCCTGCTGGTAGAGGTCTGTTTCCTGCTGGTAGAGGTCTGTTTCCTGCCGGTAGAGGTCTGTTCCTGTTGGTAGAGGTCTGTTTCCTGCTGGTAGAGGTCCTGCTGGTAGAGGTCTGTTCCTGTTGGTAGAGGTCTGTTTCCTGCTGGTAGAGGTCTGTTCCCTGCTGGTAGAGGTCCTGCTGGTAGAGGTCTGTTCCCTGCTGGTAGAGGCCTGTTTCCTGCTGGTAGAGGCCTGTTCCCTGCTGGTAGAGGTCTGTTCCTGCTGGTAGAGGTCTGTTCCTGCTGGTAGAGGTCTGTTCCCTGCTTTTAGAGGTCTGTTCCCTGCTGGTAGAGGTCTGTTCCCTGCTGGTAGAGGTCTGTTTCCTGCTGGTAGAGGTCTGTTCCCTGCTGGTGGAGGTCCGTTCCTGCTGGTAGAGGTCTGTTCCCTGCTGGTAGAGGTCCTGCTGGTAGAGGTCTGTTCCTGCTGGTAGAGGTCTGTTCCCTGCTGGTAGAGGTCTGTTCCCTGCTGGTAGAGGTCTGTTCCCTGCTGGTAGAGGTCTGTTCCCTGCTGGTAGAGGTCCTGCTGGTAGAGGTCTGTTCATGCTGGTAGAGGTCTGGTAGAGGTCTGTTCCCTGCTGGTAGAGGTCTGTTCCCTGTTGGTAGAGGTCTGTTCCCTGCTGGTAGAGGTCTGTTCCCTGCTGGTAGAGGTCTGTTCCTGCTGGTAGAGGTCTGTTCCCTGCTGGTAGAGGTCTGTTTCCTGCTGGTAGAGGTCTGTTCCTGCTGGTAGAGGTCTGTTCCCTGCTGGTAGAGGTCTGTTCCCTGCTGGTAGAGGTCCTGCTGGTAGAGGTCTGTTCCTGCTGGTAGAGGTCTGTTCCCTGCTGGTAGAGGTCTGTTCCCTGCTGGTAGAGGTCTGTTCCCTGCTGGTAGAGGTCCTGCCGGTAGAGGTCTGTTCCCTGCTGGTAGAGGTCTGTTCCTGCTGGTAGAGGTCTGTTCCTGCTGGTAGAGGTCCTGCTGGTAGAGGTCTGTTCCCTGCTGGTAGAGGTCTGTTCCTGCTGGTAGAGGTCTGTTCCCTGCTGGTAGAGGTCTGTTCCCTGCTGGTAGAGGTCTGTTCCCTGCTGGTAGAGGTCTGTTCCCTGCTGGTAGGGTCTGTTTCCTGCGGTAGAGGTCTGTTCTGCTGGTAGAGGTCTGTTCCCTGCTGGTAGAGGTCTGTTCCCTGCTGGTAGAGGTCCTGCTGGTTAGAGGTCTGTTCCCTGCTGGTAGAGGTCTGTTCCCTGCTGGTCGAGGTAGAGGTCTGTTCCTGCTGGTAGAGGTCTGTTCCTGCTGGTAGAGGTCTGTTTCCTGCTGGTAGAGGTCTGTGTTCCTGCTGGTAGAGGTCTGTTCCTGCTGGTAGAGGTCTGTTTCCTGCTGGTTAGAGGTCTGTTTGTTTCTTGCTGGTAGAGGTCTGTTTCTTCTTGCTGTAGAGGTCTGTTTCTTGCTGGTAGAGGTCTGTTTCCTGCCGGTAGAGGCCTGTTCCCTGCTGGTAGAGGTCTGTTCCCTGCTGGTAGAGGTCTGTTCCTGCTGGTAGAGGTCTGTTCCTGCTGGTAGAGGTCTGTTCCCTGCTGGTAGAGGTCTGTTTCTGCTGGTAGAGGTCCTGCTGGTAGAGGTCTGTTCCCTGCTGGTAGAGGTCTGTTCCCTGCTGGTAGAGGTCTGTTTCCTGCTGGTAGAGGTCTGTTCCTGCTGGTAGAGGTCTTTTTCCTGCTGGTAGAGGTCTATTTCCTGTTGGTAGAGGTCTGTTCCTGCTGGTAGAGGTCTGTTTCCTGCTGGTAGAGGTCTGTTCCTGCTGGTAGAGGTCTGTTTCTTGCTGGTAGAGGTCTGTTTCCTGCCGGTAGAGGTCTGTTTCCTGCCGGTAGAGGTCTGTTCCCTGCTAGTAGAGGTCCTGCTTGATAGAGGTCTGTTCCTGCCGGGTAGAGGTCTGTTCTTGCTGGTAGAGGTCTGTTCCCTGCTGGTAGAGGTCTGTTTCTGGCTGGTTAGAGGTCTGTTTCCTGCTGGTAGAGGTCTGTTTCTGCTGGTAGAGGTCTGTTCCCTGCTGGTAGAGGTCTGTTCCCTGCTGGTAGAGGTCTGTTCCCTGCTGGTAGAGGTCTTGTTCCCTGCTGGTAGAGGTCTGTTCCCTGCTGGTAGAGGTCTGTTTCTTGCTGGTAGAGGTCTGTTCCTGCTGGTTAGAGGTCTGTTTTCTTGCTGGTAGAGGTCTGTTCCTGCCGGTAGAGTCTCGGTTCCTGCCGGGTAGAGGTTTCCCTGCCGGTAGAGGTCTGTTCCTGCTCGGTAGAGGTCTGTTCCTGCTGGTAGAGGTCTGTTCTTGCTGGTAGAGGTCTGTTTCCTGCCGGTCTAGAGGTCGTTTCCTGCCGGTTAGAGGTCTAGTCCCTGCTGGTAGAGGTGGTAGAGGTCTGTTCCCTGCTGGTAGAGGTCTGTTCCTGCTGGTAGAGGTCTGTTCCCTGCTGGTAGAGGTCGCTGGTAGAGGTCTGTTTCTGCCGGTTAGAGGTCTGTTTTCCTGCTGGTAGAGGTCTGTTCCTGCTGGAGAGGTTGTTCCCTGCTGGTAGAGGTCTGTTCCCTGCTGGTAGAGGTCTGTTCCCTGCCGGTAGAGGTCTGTTTCCTGCTGGTAAAGGTATGTTCCTGCTGGTAGAGGTCTGTTCCTGCCGGTTTAGAGGTCTGTCCTGCGGTAGAGGTCCTGCTGGTAGAGGTCTGTTCCCTGCTGGTAGAGGTCTGTTCCTGCTGGTAGAGGTCTGTTCCTGCTGGTAGAGGTCTGTTCCGTGCTGGTAGAGGTCCTGCTGGTAGAGGTCTGTTCCCTGCTGGTAGAGGTCTGTTCCTGCTGGTAGAGGTCTGTTCCTGCTGGTAGAGGTCTGTTCCCTGCTGGTAGAGGCCTTCTCCCTGCTGGTAGAGGTCTGTTCCCCTGCTGGTAGAGGTTGTTCCTGCTGGTAGAGGTCTGTTCCTGCTGGTAGAGGTCTGTTCCCTGCTGGTAGAGGTCTGTTTCCTGCTGGTAGAGGTCCTGCTGGTAGAGGTCTGTTCCCTGCTGGTAGAGGTCTGTTCCCTGCTGGTAGAGGTCTGTTTCCTGCTGGTAGAGGTCTGTTCCTGCTGGTAGAGGTCTGTTTCCTGCTGGTAGAGGTCTGTTTCCTGCTGGTAGAGGTCTGTTCCTGCTGGTAGAGGTCTGTTTCCTGCTGGTAGAGGTCTGTTTCTTGCTGGTAGAGGTCTGTTTCTTGCTGGTAGAGGTCTGTTTCCTGCCGGTAGAGGTCTGTTTCCTGCCGGTAGAGGTCTGTTCCCTGCTGGTAGAGGTCCTGCTGGTAGAGGTCTGTTCCTGCCGGTAGAGGTCTGTTCCTGCTGGTAGAGGTCTGTTCCCTGCTGGTAGAGGTCTGTTTCCTGCTGGTAGAGGTCTGTTCCTGCTGGTAGAGGTCTGTTCCTGCTGGTAGAGGTCTGTTCCATGCTGGTAGAGGTCTGTTCCTGCTGGTAGAGTCTGTTCCTGCTGGTAGAGGTCTGTTCCCTGCTGGTAGAGGTCTGTTCCCTGCTGGTAGAGGTCTGTTCCCTGCTGGTAGAGTTCTGTTCCCTGCTGGTAGAGGTCTGTTTCTTGCTGGTAGAGGTCTGTTCCTGCTGGTAGAGGTCTGTTTCTTGCTGGTAGAAGTCTGTTTCCTGCCGGTAGAGGTCTCTTTCCTGCCGGTAGAGGTCTGTTCCCTGCTGGTAGAGGTCTGTTCCTGCTGGTAGAGGTCTGTTTCTTGCTGGTAGAGGTCTGTTTCCTGCCGGTAGAGGTCTGTTTCCTGCCGGTAAAGGTCTGTTCCCTGCTGGTAGAGGTCTGTTCCTGCTGGTAGAGGTCTGTTCCCTGCTGGTAGAGGTCCTGCTGGTAGAGGTCTGTTTCCTGCCGGTAGAGGTCTTTTTCCTGCTGGTAGAGCTCTGTTCCCTGCTGGTAGAGGTCTGTTCCCTGCTGGTAGAGGTCTGTTCCTGCTGGTAGAGGTCTGTTCCTGCTGGTAGAGGTCTGTTCCCTGCTGGTAGAGGTCTGTTTCCTGCTGGTAGAGGCCTGTTCCCTGCAGGTAGAGGTCTGTTCCTGCTGGTAGAGGTCTGTTCCTGCTGGTAGAGGTCTGTTCCCTGCTGGTAGAGGTCTGTTCCCTGCTGGTAGAGGCCTGTTCCCTGCTGGTAGAGGTCTGTTCCTGCTGGTAGAGGTCTGTTCCTGCTGGTAGAGGTCTGTTCCCTGCTGGTAGAGGTCTGTTCCCTGCTGGTAGAGGTCTGTTCCTGCTGGTAGAGGTCTGTTCCCTGCTGGTAGAGGTCTGTTCCCTGCCGGTAGATGTCTGTTCCCTGCCGGTAGAGGTCTGTTCCTGCTGGTAGAGGTCTGTTCCCTGCTGGTAGAGGTCTGTTTCCTGCTGGTAGAGATCTGTTCCTGCTGGTAGAGGTCTGTTTCCTGCTGGTAGAGGTCTGTTCCCTGCTGGTAGAGGTCTGTTTCCTGCTGGTAGAGGTCCTGCTGGTAGAGGTCTGTTCCCTGCTGGTAGAGGTCTGTTCCCTGCTGGTAGAGGTCTTGTTTCCTGCTGGTAGAGGTCTGTTCCTGCTGGTAGAGGTTCTGTTCCTGCTGGTAGAGGTCTGTTCCTGCTGGTAGAGGCCTGTTCCCTGTTGGTAGAGGCCTGTTCCCTTCTGGTAGAGGTCGTTCCTGCTGGTAGAGGCCTGTTCCCTGCTGGTAGAGGTCTGTTCCCTGCTGGTAGAGGTCTGTTCCCTGCTGGTAGAGGTCTGTTTCCTGCTGGTAGAGGTCTGTTCCCTGCTTTTAGAGGTCTGTTCCCTGCTGGTAGAGGTCTGTTCCCTGCTGGTAGAGGTCTGTTCCTGCTGGTAGAGGTCTGTTCCCTGCTGGTGGAGGTCCGTTCCTGCTGGTAGAGGTCTGTTCCCTGCTGGTAGAGGTCCTGCTGGTAGAGGTCTGTTCCTGCTGGTAGAGGTCTGTTCCTGCTGGTAGAGGTCTGTTCCTGCTGGTAGAGGTCTCTTTCCCTGCTGGTAGAGGTCTGTTCCCTGCTGGTAGAGGTCCTGCTGGTAGAGGTCTGTTCATGCTGGTAGAGGTCTGGTAGAGGTCTGTTCCCTGCTGGTAGAGGTCTGTTCCCTGTTGGTAGAGGTCTGTTCCCTGCTGGTAGAGGTCTGTTCCCTGCTGGTAGAGGTCTGTTCCCTGCTGGTAGAGGTCTGTTCCCTGCTGGTAGAGGTCTGTTTCCTGCTGGTAGAGGTCTGTTCCTGCTGGTAGAGGTCTGTTCCCTGCTGGTAGAGGTCTGTTCCCTGCTGGTAGAGGTCCTGCTGGTAGAGGTCTGTTCCTGCTGGTAGAGGTCTGTTCCCTGCTGGTAGAGGTCTGTTCCCTGCTGGTAGAGGTCTGTTCCTGCTGGTAGAGGTCCTGCCGGTAGAGGTCTGTTCCCTGCTGGTAGAGGTCTTTTCCTGCTGGTAGAGGTCTGTTCCTGCTGGTAGAGGTCCTGCTGGTAGAGGTCTGTTCCCTGCTGGTAGAGGTCTGTTCCTGCTGGTAGAGGTCTGTTCCTGCTGGTAGAGGTCTGTTCCCTGCTGGTAGAGGTCTGTTCCCTGCTGGTAGAGGCCTGTTCCCTGCTGGTAGAGGTCTGTTCCCTGCTGGTAGAGGTCTGTTCCTGCTGGTAGAGGTCTGTTCCTGCTGGTAGAGGTCTGTTCCCTGCTGGTAGAGGTCTGTTCCCTGCTGGTAGAGGTCCTGCTGGTAGAGGTCTGTTCCCTGCTGGTAGAGGTCTGTTCCCTGCTGGTAGAGGTCTGTTCCTGCTGGTAGAGGTCTGTTCCTGCTGGTAGAGGTCTGTTTCCTGCTGGTAGAGGTCTGTTTCCTGCTGGTAGAGGTCTGTTCCTGCTGGTAGAGGTCTGTTTCCTGCTGGTAGAGGTCTGTTTCTTGCTGGTAGAGGTCTGTTTCTTGCTGGTAGAGGTCTGTTTCTTGCTGGTAGAGGTCTGTTTCCTGCCGGTAGAGGCCTGTTCCCTGCTGGTAGAGGTCTGTTCCCTGCTGGTAGAGGTCTGTTCCTGCTGGTAGAGGTCTGTTCCTGCTGGTAGAGGTCTGTTCCCTGCTGGTAGAGGTCTGTTTCCTGCTGGTAGAGGTCCTGTTTCCTGCTGGTAGAGGTCTGTTCCTGCTGGTAGAGGTCTTTTTCCTGCTGGTAGAGGTCTATTTCCTGTTGGTAGAGGTCTGTTCCTGCTGGTAGAGGTCTGTTTCCTGCTGGTAGAGGTCTGTTTCTTGCTGGTAGAGGTCTGTTTCTTGCTGGTAGAGGTCTGTTTCCTGCCGGTAGAGGTCTGTTTCCTGCCGGTAGAGGTCTGTTCCCTGCTAGTAGAGGTCCTGCTGGTAGAGGTCTGTTCCTGCCGGTAGAGGTCTGTTCTGCTGGTAGAGGTCTGTTCCCTGCTGGTAGAGGTCTGTTTCCTGCTGGTAGAGGTCTGTTTCCTGCTGGTAGAGGTCTGTTCCTGCTGGTAGAGGTCTGTTCCCTGCTGGTAGAGGTCTGTTCCCTGCTGGTAGAGGTCTGTTCCCTGCTGGTAGAGGTCTGTTCCCTGCTGGTAGAGGTCTGTTCTTGCTGGTAGAGGTCTGTTCCTGCTGGTAGAGGTCTGTTTCTTGCTGGTAGAGGTCTGTTTCCTGCCGGTAGAGGTCTGTTCCTGCCGGTAGAGGTCTGTTCCCTGCTGGTAGAGGTCTGTTCCTGCTGGTAGAGGTCTGTTTCCTGCTGGTAGAGGTCTGTTTCTTGCTGGTAGAGGTCTGTTTCCTGCCGGTAGAGGTCTGTTTCCTGCCGGTAGAGGTCTGTTCCCTGCTGGTAGAGGTCTGTTCCCTGCTGGTAGAGGTCTGTTCCTGCTGGTAGAGGTCTGTTCCCTGCTGGTAGAGGTCCTGCTGGTAGAGGTCTGTTTCCTGCCGGTAGAGGTCTGTTTCCTGCTGGTAGAGGTCTGTTCCTGCTGGTAGAGGTCTGTTCCCTGCTGGTAGAGGTCTGTTCCCTGCTGGTAGAGGTCTGTTCCCTGCCGGTAGAGGTCTGTTTCCTGCTGGTAAAGGTATGTTCCTGCTGGTAGAGGTCTGTTCCTGCCGGTAGAGGTCTGTTCCTGCTGGTAGAGGTCCTGCTGGTAGAGGTCTGTTCCCTGCTGGTAGAGGTCTGTTCCTGCTGGTAGAGGTCTGTTCCTGCTGGTAGAGGTCTGTTCCTGCTGGTAGAGGTCCTGCTGGTAGAGGTCTGTTCCCTGCTGGTAGAGGTCTGTTCCTGCTGGTAGAGGTCTGTTTCCTGCTGGTAGAGGTCTGTTCCCTGCTGGTAGAGGCCTTCTCCCTGCTGGTAGAGGTCTGTTCCCTGCTGGTAGAGGTCTGTTCCTGCTGGTAGAGGTCTGTTCCTGCTGGTAGAGGTCTGTTCCCTGCTGGTAGAGGTCTGTTTCCTGCTGGTAGAGGTCCTGCTGGTAGAGGTCTGTTCCCTGCTGGTAGAGGTCTGTTCCCTGCTGGTAGAGGTCTGTTTCCTGCTGGTAGAGGTCTGTTCCTGCTGGTAGAGGTCTGTTTCCTGCTGGTAGAGGTCTGTTTCCTGCTGGTAGAGGTCTGTTCCTGCTGGTAGAGGTCTGTTTCCTGCTGGTAGAGGTCTGTTTCTTGCTGGTAGAGGTCTGCTTCTTGCTGGTAGAGGTCTGTTTCCTGCCGGTAGAGGTCTGTTTCCTGCCGGTAGAGGTCTGTTCCCTGCTGGTAGAGGTCCTGCTGGTAGAGGTCTGTTCCTGCCGGTAGAGGTCTGTTCCTGCTGGTAGAGGTCTGTTCCCTGCTGGTAGAGGTCTGTTTCCTGCTGGTAGAGGTCTGTTTCCTGCTGGTAGAGGTCTGTTCCTGCTGGTAGAGGTCTGTTCCATGCTGGTAGAGGTCTGTTCCTGCTGGTAGAGGTCTGTTCCCTGCTGGTAGAGGTCTGTTCCCTGCTGGTAGAGGTCTGTTCCCTGCTGGTAGAGGTCTGTTCCCTGCTGGTAGAGTTCTGTTCCCTGCTGGTAGAGGTCTGTTTCTTGCTGGTAGAGGTCTGTTCCTGCTGGTAGAGGTCTGTTTCTTGCTGGTAGAAGTCTGTTTCCTGCCGGTAGAGGTCTCTTTCCTGCCGGTAGAGGTCTGTTCCCTGCTGGTAGAGGTCTGTTCCTGCTGGTAGAGGTCTGTTCTTGCTGGTAGAGGTCTGTTTCCTGCCGGTAGAGGTCTGTTTCCTGCCGGTAAAGGTCTGTTCCCTGCTGGTAGAGGTCTGTTCCTGCTGGTAGAGGTCTGTTTCCCTGCTGGTAGAGGTCCTGCTGGTAGAGGTCTGTTTCCTGCCGGTAGAGGTCTTTTCCTGCTGGTAGAGCTCTGTTCCCTGCTGGTAGAGGTCTGTTCCCTGCTGGTAGAGGTCTGTTCCTGCTGGTAGAGGTCTGTTCCTGCTGGTAGAGGTCTGTTCCCTGCTGGTAGAGGTCTGTTTCCTGCTGGTAGAGGCCTGTTCCCTGCAGGTAGAGGTCTGTTCCTGCTGGTAGAGGTCTGTTCTGCTGGTTAGAGGTATGTTCCCTGCTGGTAGAGGTCTGTTCCCTGCTGGTAGAGGCCTGTTCCCTGCTGGTAGAGGTCTGTTCCTGCTGGTAGAGGTCTGTTCCTGCTGGTAGAGGTCTGTTCCCTGCTGGTAGAGGTCTGTTCCCTGCTGGTAGAGGTCTGTTCCTGCTGGTAGAGGTCTGTTCCCTGCTGGTAGAGGTCTGTTCCCTGCCGGTAGATGTCTGTTCCCTGCCGGTAGAGGTCTGTTCCTGCTGGTAGAGGTCTGTTCCCTGCTGGTAGAGGTCTGTTTCCTGCTGGTAGAGATCTGTTCCTGCTGGTAGAGGTCTGTTTCCTGCTGGTAGAGGTCTGTTCCCTGCTGGTAGAGGTCTGTTTCCTGCTGGTAGAGGTCCTGCTGCGTAGAAGGTCTGTTCCCTGCTGGTAGAGGTCTGTTCCCTGCTGGTAGAGGTCTGTTTCCTGCTGGTAGAGGTCTGTTCCCTGCTGGTAGAGGTCTGTTCCTGCTGGTAGAGGTCTGTTCCTGCTGGTAGAGGCCTGTTCCCTGTTGGTAGAGGCCTGTTCCCTGCTGGTAGAGGTCTGTTCCTGCTGGTAGAGGCCTGTTCCCTGCTGGTAGAGGTCTGTTCCCTGCTGGTAGAGGTCTGTTCCCTGCTGGTAGAGGTCTGTTTCCTGCTGGTAGAGGTCTGTTCCCTGCTGGTAGAGGTCTGTTCCTGCTGGTAGAGGTCTGTTTCCTGCTGGTAGAGGTCTGTTCCCTGCTGGTAGAGGTCTGTTCCTGCTGGTAGAGGTCTGTTCCCTGCTGGTAGAGGTCCGTTCCCTGCCGGTAGAGGTCTGTTCCCTGCTGGTAGAGGTCCTGCTGGTAGAGGTCTGTTCCCTGCTGGTAGAGGTCTGTTCCCTGCTGGTAGAGGTCCTGCTGGTAGAGGTCTGTTCCTGCTGGTAGAGGTCTGTTCCCTGCTGGTAGAGGTCTGTTCCCTGCTGGTAGAGGTCTGTTCCCTGCCGGTAGAGGTCTGTTTCCTGCTGGTAGAGGTCCTGCTGGTAGAGGTCTGTTCCCTGCTGGTAGAGGTCTGTTCCCTGCTGGTAGAGGTCTGTTCCTGCTGGTAGAGGTCTGTTCCTGCTGGTAGAGGTCTGTTGCTACTGGTAGAGGTCTGTTCCCTGCTGGTAGAGGTCTGTTCCCTGCTGGTAGAGATCTGTTCCTGCTGGTAGAGGTCTGTTTCCTGCTGGTAGAGGTCTGTTCCCTGCTGGTAGAGGTCTGTTTCCTGCTGGTAGAGGTCCTGCTGGTAGAGGTCTGTTCCCTGCTGGTAGAGGTCTGTTCCCTGCTGGTAGAGGTCTGTTTCCTGCTGGTAGAGGTCTGTTCCCTGCTGGTAGAGGTCTGTTCCTGCTGGTAGAGGTCTGTTCCTGCTGGTAGAGGCCTGTTCCCTGTTGGTAGAGGCCTGTTCCCTGCTGGTAGAGGTCTGTTCCTGCTGGTAGAGGCCTGTTCCCTGCTGGTAGAGTTCTGTTCCCTGCTGGTAGAGGTCTGTTCCCTGCTGGTAGAGGTCTGTTTCCTGCTGGTAGAGGTCTGTTCCTGCTGGTAGAGGTCTGTTTCCTGCTGGTAGAGGTCTGTTCCCTGCTGGTAGAGGTCTGTTCCTGCTGGTAGAGGTCTGTTCCCTGCTGGTAGAGGTCCGTTCCCTGCCGGTAGAGGTCTGTTCCCTGCTGGTAGAGGTCCTGCTGGTAGAGGTCTGTTCCCTGCTGGTAGAGGTCTGTTCCCTGCTGGTAGAGGTCTGTTCCCTGCTGGTAGAGGTCCTGCTGGTAGAGGTCTGTTCCTGCTGGTAGAGGTCTGTTCCCTGCTGGTAGAGGTCTGTTCCTGCTGGTAGAGGTCTGTTCCTGCTGGTAGAGGTCTGTTCCCTGCCGGTAGAGGTCTGTTTCCTGCTGGTAGAGGTCCTGCTGGTAGAGGTCTGTTCCCTGCTGGTAGAGGTCTGTTCCCTGCTGGTAGAGGTCTGTTCCTGCTGGTAGAGGTCTGTTCCTGCTGGTAGAGGTCTGTTGCTACTGGTAGAGGTCTGTTCCCTGCTGGTAGAGGTCTGTTCCCTGCTGGTAGAGGCCTGTTGTATAAACAGCTTTAATCATCTGTTCAGTATATTTAAACATATGATATTGAATATATTTTAATTCTGTTTATTTAAGCATATTTGTCCTCTGTATGTCTCTTTGTCTGCCTGTTCTACTGATGCTGATATGAATTGAACTATTTTGCAGTTAAAGTGTGGAAATGACAATTAGTCCTAAACCCAATTGGAAGGCTTGACCCTTGAAGCCTGTTTAATATGCAGATCTCTCCGTTTTGCCGTCAGCCTGATCTCTAAACCCCAACGGATACAGACAGATTATCCTTTATGTTGAATCTTTATCGGTGTCCCGCACTGACCTGAGAGAGACGTTTTTTTCTCTGTTTGTTTAGGTCAGGGTGTCACGTCCTGGCCAGTATATAAGGTTAATTGTTTGTAGTTTGGTCAGGGCGTGACAGAGGGTATTTGTTTTATGTGGTTCAGGGTGGTGTGTTTGGTTTAAGGGTGTTTGTTTTAGTAATTCCGGGTGTTGGTTTGTTTAGGTATTTCTATGTGGAGTCTAGTATGTCTGTTTCTATGTCTGGTGAATTGGTGTTGGGACTCTCAGTTGAAGGCAGGTGTTTTCTATCTGCCTTTGATTGAGAGTCTCATAAATGAGGGAGTGTTTGTGTTTGTGTTTTGTGGGTGATTGTTCTGTGTAAGCACTATGCTTTGACAGACTGTTAGTTGTTCGTATTTTGTTATTTTTTGTATGTTCATTTTTTGTAGTGAATAAAAATCAAGATGAGCATTCACGAACCTGCTGCATTTTGGTCCTCATTCACCAGCGACAACCGTGACAGAATCACCCACCACCAAAGGACCAAGCAGCAGGAGAACAGCATGGATGGATGGACGTGGGCAGATTTAAGGATGTTCGTGTCCAGGGCTATGGAAGAGTTAAGGGAACCCGAGAGGCAGCCCCAAGAAATTTTTGGGGGGGGGCACAAGGGCTGTGAAGAGGGGCAAGGATGGAGCCCCAGGCCAGCTCCCCGCACTAGCCCTGAGGTACGTGTCTCCAATCTGGTACGCCCAGTACCAGCACCCCGCACCAAGCCCAAGGTGCGTGTCCCCAGCCTCGCCAGTCAACAGTCGTCGGAGCTGCCCGCCAGTCAACAGTCGTCGGAGCTGCCCGCCAGTCAACAGTCGTCGGAGCTGCCCGCCAGTCAACAGTCGTCGGAGCTGCCCGCCAGTCAACAGTCGTCGGAGCTGCCCGCCAGTCAACAGTCGTCGGAGCTGCCCGCCAGTCAACAGTCGTCGGAGCTGCCCGCCAGTCAACAGTCGTCGGAGCTGCCCGTCAGTCAACAGTCGCCGGAGTGGTCAGACTGCGCTGAACTGCCGGAGTGGCCAGACTGCGCTGCCTGAACTGCCGGAAGTGGCCAGACTGCCCTGAACTGCCGGAGTGGCCAGACTGCCCTGAACTGCCGGAGTGGCCAGACTGCCCTGAACTGCCGGAGTGGCCAGACTGCCCTGAACTGCCGGAGTGGCCAGACTGCCCTGAACTGCCGGAGTGGCCAGACGGCCCTGAACTGCCGGAGTGGCCAGACTGCCCTGAACTGCCGGAGTGGCCAGACTGCCCTGAACTGCCGGAGTGGCCAGACGCCCTGAACTGGCCGGAGTGGCCAGACTGCCCTGAACTGCCGGAGTGGCCAGACTGCCCTGAACTGCCGGAGTGGCCAGACTGCCCTGAACTGCCGGAGTGGCCAGACTGCCCTGAACTGCCGAGTGGCCAGACTTGCCCTGAACTGCCGGAGTGGCCAGACTGCCCAGACCGCCCGAGCCGACAGACTGCCCAGACGCCCGAGCCGACAGACTGCCCAGAGCCGACAGACTGCCCAGACCGCCCCGAAGCCGACAGACTGCCCAACCGCCCCGAGCCGACAGACTGCCCAGACCGCCCCGAGCCGACAGACTGCCCAGACCGCCCCGAGCCGACAGACTGCCCAGACCGCCCCGAGCCGACAGACTGCCCCGAACTCCCAGACTGCCTGGAACGGCCAGAACCTGAGCCGCCTCCAATATAGGTGGGTTGGGGAGGGGGGGTGTAGCACAGTGCCGTCGTTGACGGCAGCCACCCTCCCTTCCCTCCCTTTAGTAAGGGGGAATTTTTCTTTTAGGTATTGTTTGGGGGTATTTTTTTTTGTTTTTTTTTTGTTTTTGTTTTTAAGGTGCTTCTGGGGTAGCACCTTTAAGGGGGGGGGTACTGTCACGTCCTGGCCAGTATATAAGGTTAATTGTTTGTAGTTTGGTCAGGGCGTGACAGAGGGTATTTGTTTATGTGGTTCAGGGTGGTGTGTTTGGTTTAAGGGTGTTTGTTTTAGTAATTCCGGGTGTTGGTTTGTTTAGGTATTTCTATGTGGAGTCTAGTATGTCTGTTTCTATGTCTGGTGAATTGGTGTTGGGACTCTCAGTTGAAGGCAGGTGTTTTCTATCTGCCTTTGATTGAGAGTCTCATAAATGAGGGAGTGTTTGTGTTTGTGTTTTGTGGGTGATTGTTCTGTGTAAGCACTATGCTTTGACAGACTGTTAGTTGTTCGTATTTTGTTATTTTTTTGTATGTTCATTTTTTGTAGTGAATAAAAATCAAGATGAGCATTCACGAACCTGCTGCATTTTGGTCCTCATTCACCAGCGACAACCGTGACACAGGGTGTGATATAGAGTGGGCATTCTATGTGTTGTATTTCTATGTTGTCTTTTTCTTTGATTTGGCCGAGTATGGTTTCCAATCAGAGGTAGCTGTCATTCGTTGTCTCTGATTGGGAATCATATTTAGGCAGCCCTTTTTTTTCCCCCCATACAGTGAGTTGTGGGATCTTGTCTTTGAGTTAGTGTATGTTTCACCTCTGTGTCACAGTTTGTTGTTTTTGTTTATTCAGTTTATTTTGTGTGTATCTCGCATAGTTTCACAGTTCAATAAAATATGTGGAACGATACACACGCTGCACTTTGGTCCGCTCCTTCCTACGACAACCGTGACAATAGGATGCAACCTAAAGGGAACCCTATTCCCTATATAGTGCACTACTTTAGACCAGGGCCCTATTGAACCCTATTCCCTATATAGTGCACTACTTTAGACCAGGGCCCTATAGAACCCTATTCCCTATATATATATATATAGTGCACTACTTTAGACCAGGGCCCTATAGAACCCTATTCCCTATATATATATAGTGCACTACTTTAGACCAGGGCCCTATAGAACCCTATTCCCTATATAGTGCACTACTTTAGACCAGGGCCCTATAGAACCCTATTCCCTATATAGTGCACTACTTTAGACCAGGGCCCTATGGAACCCTATTCCCTATATAGTGCACTACTTTAGACCAGAGCCCTATAGAACCCTATTCCCTATATAGTGCACTACTTTAGACCAGGGCCCTATAGAACCCTATTCCCTATATAGTGCACTACTTTAGACCAGGGCCCTATGGGACCCTATTCCCTATATAGTGCACTACTTTAGACCAGGGCCCTATTGAACCCTATTCCCTATATAGTGCACTACTTTAGACCAGGGCCCTATAGAACCCTATTCCCTATATATATATAGTGCACTACTTTAGACCAGGGCCCTATAGAACCCTATTCCCTATATATATATAGTGCACTACTTTAGACCAGGGCCCTATAGAACCCTATTCCCTATATAGTGCACTACTTTAGACCAGGGCCCTATGGAACCCTATTCCCTATATAGTGCACTACTTTAGACCAGAGCCCTATAGAACCCTATTCCCTATATAGTGCACTACTTTAGACCAGGGCCCTATAGAACCCTATTCCCTATATAGTGCACTACTTTAGACCAGGGCCCTATGGGACCCTATTCCCTATATAGTGCACTACTTTAGACCAGGGCCCTATAGAACCCTATTCCCTATATAGTGCACTACTTTAGACCAGGGCCTTATAGAACCCTATTCCCTATATAGTGCACTACTTTAGACCAGAGCCCTATAGAACCCTATTCCCTATATAGTACACTACTTTTGGGATGTGCTCCATAGTGACTAAATACTGTAAGATCTGGAACAGAGTTTTAAACAGAAGCAACTAAGGAGAAACAGTGATTCTGTGTTAGTTGATGTGGCCCTTCACTCCTCTCTTAAACTAAAGATAAACACTGATTCTGTGTTGATGGATGTGGCCTTCAATCCTCTGGTCTTTGCTCATCCTCCCCCCCTTCAGGCTTTTCATCACGTTGTAGAGACGTGAACGTAGAAACGGAGCTACCAGATTTATCTGTGTTGAGAAATGGGATCCGTTCTCTATGCAGATTCCAAGGAGACAGATTGAATCTAACCCGACGACATGTTCTGATTCAGTGGCCAAATTCCTTAGTGTTTTGTATTTCTGTATCTCTGATAACATGTGGAAACATGCTGTGGTTTAATGTCAGTGTTAATGATATTATAAAGGACTGTTCTATTCCTACTGCTGGACCAACTCATAGTGGAGCAACTCATAGTGGAGCAACTCATAGTAGAACAACTCATAGTGGACCAACTCATAGTGGACCAACTCATAGTAGAACAACTCATAGTGGAGCAACTCATAGTGGAGCAACTCATAGTGGACCAACTCATAGTGGAGCAACTCATAGTGGAGCAACTCATAGTGGAGCAACTCACAGTGGACCAACTCATAGTGGAGCAACTCATAGTCGACCAACTCATAGTGGAGCAACTCATAGTGGAGCAACTCAAACTAAACTGACTAGTCCCTCAGTGCACCTTAGAAATCAAAATATTATAATAATGATCATTATTATTAGTAGTAGTATCTGGACACTCAGAGAACTACAACCTTCTATAACACTCAGAGAACTACATCCTTCCATAACACTCAGAGAACTACATCCTTCCAAAACACTCAGAGAACTACATCCTTCCAAAACACTCAGAGAACTACAACCTTCTATAACACGCAGAGAACTACATCCTTCTATAACACTCAGAGAACTACAGCCCTCATAACACTCAGAGAACTACATCCTTCCATAACACTCAGAGAACTACATCCTTCTATAACACGCAGAGAACTACAACCTTCTATAACACTCAGAGAACTACAGCCCTCATAACACTCAGAGAACTACAACCTTCTATAACACTCAGAGAACTACAGCCCTCATAACACTCAGAGAACTACAGCCCTCTATAACACTCAGAGAACTACAACCTTCCATAACACTCAGAGAACTACAGCCCTCTATAACACTCAGAGAACTACATCCTCCCATAACACTCAGAGAACTACAACCTCCCATAGCACTCAGAGAACTGCAACCTTCTATAACACTCAGAGAACTACAACCTTCCATAACACTCAGAGAACTACAACCTCCCATAACACTCAGAGAACTACAACCTTCCATAACACTCAGAGAACTACAGCCCTCATAACACTCAGAGAACTACAGCCCTCTATAACACTCAGAGAACTACAACCTTCCATAACACTCAGAGAACTACAGCCCTCTATAACACTCAGAGAACTACATCCTCCCATAACACTCAGAGAACTACAACCTCCCATAGCACTCAGAGAACTGCAACCTTCTATAACACTCAGAGAACTACAACCTTCCATAACACTCAGAGAACTACAACCTCCCATAACACTCAGAGAACTACAACCTTCCATAACACTCAGAGAACTACAGCCCTCATAACACTCAGAGAACTACAACCTCCCAAAACACTCTGTCTCCCTTCACCTCTCTCTCTCTCCACCTATCTCTCCCTCCCCCTGCCTCCCCCGGCCCAGAATGCAACAGCGCACAACAGTAATTAATATCCTCAAGGTCAATTATGTTCTAGTTTAAATCCTAATGAGGAAAGCCTCCCTGAGGTTATTATTAGAAAGAGGCTCTTTAGCAGGAGAACAGGTCTACATACGATACATGTTATAGGATAGAAGAAGACCAGGACCAGGTGAATTTCTCCTGGTATCATTCTGTGTTTAGGAGGTAGTGTAGACCAGGACCAGTCCTGGTATCATTCTGTGTTTAGGAGGTATTGTAGACAGGACCAGTGCTGGTATCATTCTGTGTTTAGGAGGTAGTGTAGACCAGGACCAGTCCTGGTATCATTCTGTGTGTAGGAGGTAGTGTAGACCAGGACCAGTCCTGGTATCATTCTGTGTTTAGGAGGTAGTGTAGACCAGGACCAGTCCTGGTATCATTCTGTGTTTAGGAGGTAGTGTAGACAGGACCAGTCCTGGTATCATTCTGTGTTTAGGAGGTAGTGTAGACCAGGACCAGTCCTGGTATCATTCTGTGTTTAGGAGGTAGTGTAGACAGGACCAGTCCTGGTATCATTCTGTGTTTAGGAGGTAGTGTAGACAGGACCAGTCCTGGTATCATTCTGTGTTTAGGAGGTAGTGTAGACCAGGACCAGTCCTGGTATCATTCTGTGTTTAGGAGGTAGTGTAGACCAGGACCAGTCCTGGTATCATTCTGTGTTTAGGAGGTAGTGTAGACCAGTCCTGGTATCATTCTGTGTTTAGGAGGTAGTGTAGACCAGGACCAGTCCTGGTATCATTCTGTGTTTAGGAGGTAGTGTAGACAGGACCAGTCCTGGTATCATTCTGTGTTTAGGAGGTAGTGTAGACCAGGACCAGTCCTGGTATCATTCTGTGTTTAGGAGGTAGTGTAGACCAGGACCAGTCCTGGTATCATTCTGTGTTTAGGAGGTAGTGTAGACCAGGACCAGTCCTGGTATCATTCTGTGTTTAGGAGGTAGTGTAGACAGGACCAGTCCTGGTATCATTCTGTGTTTAGGAGGTAGTGTAGACCAGGACCAGTCCTGGTATCATTCTGTGTTTAGGAGGTAGTGTAGACCAGGACCAGTCCTGGTATCATTCTGTGTTTAGGAGGTAGTGTAGACCAGGACCAGTCCTGGTATCATTCTGTGTTTAGGAGGTAGTGTAGACCAGTCCTGGTATCATTCTGTGTTTAGGAGGTAGTGTAGACAGGACCAGTCCTGGTATCATTCTGTCTTTAGGAGGTAGTGTAGACCAGGACCAGTCCTGGTATCATTCTGTGTTTAGGAGGTAGTGTAGACCAGGACCAGGTGTATTTGTCCTGGTATCATATTATTTCTGTGTTATTATCATTGCTAACAGACAGTCATGTACAGACTGTCACCTATTGTGTATCTTTGAATTGACGGGTCTATTTCTCACCACTCCTGAAATGTGTCTGTGTTCATTAGCTGATGCATGTTCTGGGTGTTCTTATTGATTAGTGATACATATGAATTCTGCAGAGGTAGACCCGAGGGCTTCTCCATGAGGTAGACTCTCTGTGTTTCTATCTCTCTATAGAGCCATGAGGTAGACTCTCTGTGTTTCTATCTCTCTATAGAGCCATGAGGTAGACTCTCTGTGTTTCTATCTCTCTATAGAGCCATGAGGTAGACTCTCTGTGTTTCTATCTCTCTATTGAGCCATGAGGTCGACTCTCTGTGTTTCTATCTCTCTATTGAGCCATGAGCCATGAGGTAGACTCTCTGTGTTTCTATCTCTCTATTGAGCCATGAGGTCGACTCTCTGTGTTTCTATCTCTCTATAGAGCCATGAGGTAGACTCTCTGTGTTTCTATCTCTCTATTGAGCCATGAGGTAGACTCTCTGTGTTTCTATCTCTCTATTGAGCCATGAGGTAGACTCTCTGTGTTTCTATCTCTCTATTGAGCCATGAGGTCGACTCTCTGTGTTTCTATCTCTCTATTGAGCCATGAGGTAGACTCTCTGTGTTTCTATCTCTCTATTGAGCCATGAGGTAGACTCTCTGTGTTTCTATCTCTCTATTGAGCCATGAGCCATGAGGTCGACTCTCTGTGTTTCTATCTCTCTATTGAGCCATGAGGTCGACTCTCTGTGTTTCTATCTCTCTATTGAGCCATGAGCCATGAGGTCGACTCTCTGTGTTTCTATCTCTCTATTGAGCCATGAGATAGACTCTCTGTGTTTCTATCTCTCTATTGAGATATGAGGTCGACTCTCTGTGTTTCTATCTCTCTATTGAGCCATGAGGTCGACTCTCTGTGTTTCTATCTCTCTATTGAACCATGCTGACAGCAGCTTCTGATTGGTTACCTTCTGACAAAGCAGCCTCAGCAGCCTCTGATTGGTTACCTTCTGATAAAAGTAGACTCTGATTGGTTACCCTCTGATAAAGTAGCTTCTGATTGGTTACCTTCTGATTGGTTACCTTCTGATTAATTAGCTTCTGATTGGTTACCTTCTGATTGGTTACCTTCTGATAACCTAGCTTCTGATTGGTTACCTTCTGATTGGTTACCTTCTGATTTGGTTAAATTCTGCTTAAGCAGCTTCTAATTGGTTACCTTCTGATAACCTAGCTTCTGATTGGTTATCTTCTGATAAAGTAGTTTCTGATTGGTTACCTTCTGATCAATTAGCTTATGATTGGTTACTTTCTGAGAAAGTAGTTTATGATTGGTTACCTGCTGATAAAGTGGCTTCTAATTGGTTACCTTCTGATGAAGCATCTTGTGATTGGCGGGCAGAATTTGGCGAGTCTCTCAGAGTTCCACACAGAGAGAGTCATTAGAGATGGGGAGGGAAGTCAGTGATGCTGAACCCTCCTGGACAGATAACTCTCTCTGGAAGGACAGACGGATGGTGGACAGATAACACTCTCTGGCAGGACAGATAACACTCTCTGGAAGGACAGATAACACTCTCTGGAGGACAGACGGATGGTCGGTCAGTGATGCTGAACCCTCCTGGACAGATAACACTCTCTGGAAGGACAGACGGATGATAACACTCTCTGGAAGGACAGATAACACTCTCTGGCAGGACAGATAACACTCTCTGGAAGGACAGACGGATGATAACACTCTCTGGAAGGACAGATAACACTCTCTGGCAGGACAGATAACACTCTCTGGAAGGACAGATAACACTCTCTGGAAGGACAGATAACACTCTCTGGAAGGACAGATAACACTCTCTGGAAGGACAGATAACACTCTCTGGAAGGACAGATAACACTCTCTGGCAGACTGGGTCGCTCTCCATTTTTGCTGAAGACATTCCACTCCAGTCTGGCTGGGGGATGGGAACGCTCTGTCAAACATCACATAATCATCTTCGTCTTCAAGATACACAACCATCATCATCCTCAGAACCACGAGGTCCTACTTTCTACAGAAAAAGGAGGTTTATGTTGCCAGCCAGTTCAGTGAGCGGTGGAATACGTCCACTGGAAGGAGGTTTATGTTGCCAGCCAGTTTAGTGAGCGGTGGAATACGTCCACTGGAAGGAGGTTTATGTTGCCAGCCAGTTCAGTGAGCGGTGGAATACGTCCACTGGAAGGAGGTTTATGTTGCCAGCCAGTTCAGTGAGCAGTGGAATACGTCCACTGGAAGGAGGTTTATGTTGCCAGCCAGTTTAGTGAGCGGTGGAATACGCCCACTGGAAGGAGGTTTATGTTGCCAGCCAGTTTAGTGAGCGGTGGAATACGTCCACTGGAAGGAGGTTTATGTTGCCAACCAGTTCAGTGAGCGGTGGAATACGTCCACTGGAAGGAGGTTTATGTTGCCAGCCAGTTTAGTGAGCGGTGGAATACGTCCACTGGAAGGAGGTTTATGTTGCCAGCCAGTTTAGTGAGCGGTGGAATACGTCCACTGGAAGGAGGTTTATGTTGCCAGCCAGTTCAGTGAGCGGTGGAATACGTCCACTGGAAGGAGGTTTATGTTGCCAGCCAGTTTAGTGAGCGGTGGAATACGTCCACTGGAAGGAGGTTTATGTTGCCAGCCAGTTTAGTGAGCGGTGGAATACGTCCACTGGAAGGAGGTTTATGTTGCCAGCCAGTTTAGTGAGCGGTGGAATACGTCCACTGGAAGGAGGTTTATGTTGCCAGCCAGTTCAGTGAGCGGTGGAATACGTCCACTGGAAGGAGGTTTATGTTGCCAGCCAGTTTAGTGAGCGGTGGAATACGTCCACTGGAAGGAGGTTTATGTTGCCAGCCAGTTCAGTGAGCGGTGGAATACGTCCACTGGAAGGAGGTTTATGTTGCCAGCCAGTTCAGTGAGCGGTGGAATACGTCCACTGGACTGTAAGTGACTCTGAATAAAGAGTGTTTTGTCTAAATGGACAAAATGTAAATGTGTGTGTAAACTGGTGTCCTGTTAGAGTTCCACTAGCGGCCATGTTACTGTGTGTAAACTATTAGGATCCCAGTGTGATATTAATGTGTGTTTTGATCTGTGGGCTTCCTGTAGTTTACTACACCTGTTTATCATAATCATCATAGTCCACAGAGAAGGCCGTCGTGTGGAGTGACTGGCTGCGTCTCAAATGGCATCCTATTATCTATATAGTGCACTACTTTAGACCAGAGCCCTATATAGTGCACTACTTTAGACCAGGGCCCTATAGAGCCCTATTCCCTATATAGTACACTACTTTAGACCAGGGCCCTATAGAACCCTATTCCCTATATAGTGCACTACTTTAGACCAGGGTTAGAGAGAGAGACCCAGTAACAGGGAGGCTGGTCGGTGGAGAGAAGGACAGTGAGACACCCAGAGAGAGACTCAGTAACAGGGAGGCTGGTCGGTGGAGAGAAGGACAGTGAGACACCCAGAGAGAGACTCAGTAACAGGGAGGCTGGTCGGTGGAGAGGAGGACAGTGGGCCGACAGAGAGAGACTCAGTAACAGGGAGGCTGGTCGGTGGAGAGAAGGACAGTGAGACACCCAGAGAGAGACTCAGTAATAGGGAGGCTGGTCGGTGGAGAGGAGGACAGTGAGACACCCAGAGAGAGACTCAGTAATAGGGAGGCTGGTCGGTGGAGAGGAGGACAGTGAGACACCCAGAGAGAGACTCAGTAATAGGGAGGCTGGTCGGTGCAGAGGAGGACAGTGAGACACCCAGAGAGAGACTCAGTAACAGGGAGGCTGGTCGGTGGAGAGGAGGACAGTGGGCCGACAGAGAGAGACTCAGTAACAGGGAGGCTGGTCGGTGGAGAGGAGGACAGTGAGACACCCAGAGAGAGACTCAGTAACAGGGAGGCTGGTCGGTGGAGAGGAGGACAGTGAGACACCCAGAGAGAGACTCAGTAACAGGGAGGCTGGTCGGTGGAGAGGAGGACAGTGGGCCGACAGAGAGGGTGGGGGGGGGGAGTGAGAGGGGAGGGGGGGAGAGGGAGAGAGAGGGGAGGGAGGGGGGAAGAGGGAGAGGAGAGGGAGGGGGGAGGGGGAGAGGGGGAGGGAGGGGGGGGAGAGGAGGGAGGGAGGGGGGGAGAGGGAGAGGGGAGGGAAGGAGGGGGGGAGAGGGAGAGGGGAGGGAGGGGGGGGAGGGGGAGAGGGGGAGGGAGGGGGGGAGAGGAGGGAGGGAGGGGGGGGAGAGGGAGAGGGGAGGGAAGGAGGGGGGGAGAGGGAGAGGGGAGGGAAGGAGGGGGGGACCTATACTGGACATACAGCCTAATGGTAGACTCAGTATTCATACATACAGCCTAATGGTAGACTCAGTATTCATACATACAGCCTAATGGTATTCTCAGTATTCATACATACAGCCTAATGGTAGACTCAGTATTCATACAGCCTAATGGTAGACTCAGTATTCATACATACAGCCTAATGGTAGACTCAGTATTCATACATACAGCCTAATGGTATTCTCAGTATTCATACATACAGCCTAATGGTAGACTCAGTATTCATACAGCCTAATGGTAGACTCAGTATTCATACATACAGCCTAATGGTAGACTCAGTATTCACAGTCTTCCTACACAATATTATCCCGATTCTCTGTGTGAAGTCAAACCCAGAGCCAAGTCTTCATACATATAACTGCTGGTACAGGACACCTTCCTGATTGTGTGTGTGTGTGTGTGTGTGTGTGTGTGTGTGTGTGTGTGTGTGTGTGTGTGTGTGTGTGTGTGTGTGTGTGTGTGTGTGTGTGTGTGTCGTCTTGTCATGTCATGATGTACTACAGGGTATAATGCAGACTGTCGAGCCACAGATCCCAGATCTGTTGTAAATAATGAAAACAATCTGCCTTGGGCCACGTCTCCTTATTCTACCACTGAGCCTGGCTGGGATGCCTTTTTTAATCCATATAGCTCATTAGTAATGGCACTGTTGTATAATGGATGTGATAGAATGAGGTTTTTGATTGAGGTGTATCAGAGGCAGTAGAGGGACGGCACTAAAGGGACAGAGCAGATGGACTCGGCTGCCGTTAGCGTTATTGGAAGATGGGGATATTGTGTGTGTGTGTGTGTGTGTGTGTGTGTGTGTGTGTGTGTGTGTGTTTTAACTTTATATTTAGTTCTGATACATGTTTCAACACATCTCTTTTTTGGGGGGAGTTGTTGTCTTGTTGATTCTGGGGGAGTTGTTGTCTCCTGTTGATTCTGGAGGAGTTGTTGTCTTGTAGATTCTGGGGGAGTTGTTGTCTTGTTAATTCTGGGGGAGTTGTTGTCTTGTAGATTCTGGGGGAGTTGTTGTCTTGTTGATTCTGGGGGAGTTGTTGTCTTGTAGATTCTGGGGGAGTTGTTGTCTTGTATATTCTGGGGGAGTTGTTGTCTTGTAGATTCTGGGGGAGTTGTTGTCTTGTTGATTCTGGGGGAGTTGTTGTCTTGTTGATTCTGGGGGAGTTGAGTCTCTTGTAGATTCTGGGGGAGTTGTTGTCTTGTATATTCTGGGGGAGTTGTTGTCTTGTTGATTCTGGGGGAGTTGTTGTCTTGTAGATTCTGGGGGAGTTGTTGTCTTGTATATTCTGGGGGAGTTGTTGTCTTGTAGATTCTGGGGGAGTTGTTGTTTTGTTGATTCTGGGGGAGTTGTTGTCTTGTTGATTCTGGGGGAGTTGAGTCTCTTGTAGATTCTGGGGGAGTTGTTGTCTTGTAGATTCTGGGGGAGTTGTTGTCTTGTTGATTCTGGGGGAGTTGTTGTGTTGTAGATTCTGGGGGAGTTGTTGTCTTGTTGATTCTGGGGGAGTTGTTGTCTTGTAGATTCTGGGGGAGTTGTTGTCTTGTAGATTCTGGGGGATTTGTTGTCTTGTTGATTCTGGGGGAGTTGTTGATTCTGGGGGAGTTGTTGTCTTGTAGATTCTGGGGGAGTTGTTGTCTTGTAGATTCTGGGGGAGTTGTTGTCTTGTAGATTCTGGGGGAGTTGTTGTCTTGTAGATTCTGGGGGATTTGTTGTCTTGTTGATTCTGGGGGAGTTGTTTTCTTGTAGATTCTGGGGGAGTTGTTGTCTTGTTGATTCTGGGGGAGTTGTTGTCTTGTAGATTCTGGGGGAGTTGTTGTCTCTTGTTGATTCTGGGGGAGTTGTTGTCTTGTTGATTCTGGGGGAGTTGTTGTCTTGTAGATTCTGGGGGAGTTGTTGTCTTGTAGATTCTGGGGGAGTTGTTGTCTTGTAGATTCTGGGGGAGTTGTTGTCTTGTAGATTCTGGGGGAGTTGTTGTCTTGTAGATTCTGGGGGAGTTGTCTTGTATATTCTGGGGGAGTTGTATTGGAGCTGTTGTCATCCTGTATTCCCTCAGCAGCCGGCAGACAGACAAACAGAGACACAAATATGTCCATGTTAATTTATAGTCTCTCAGTAATCAGCCGTTTCTCTGCAGCTCAGAGGGCTGTGTGGTGGGGCTGCGATGCAGTGCCTGTCGTATCTGTGGACCTGGTGGTGCTGTGTGGTGGCACAGCGATGACATAAATCCGCAGTAAATTCACGATGCTTTAATGACGGCAGTTTCTCACCTAGAGTGAAGAGCTGTCTGCCAGCCTCTCTCTCTCTCTCTCTCTCTCTCTCTCTCTCTCTGTGGCTGCCTGCAGTCTGGTCCTATCACCTCTACATACTGTAACTCAGGGAGCACTGCCTGGTCCTATCACCTCTACATACTGTAACTCAGGGAGCACTGTCTGGTCCTATCACCTCTACATACTGTAACTCAGGGAGCACTGTCTGGTCCTATCACCTCTACATACTGTAACTCAGGGAGCACTGTCTGCTCCTATCGCCTCTACATACTGTAACTCAGGGAGCACTGTCTGGTCCTATCACCTCTACATACTGTAACTCAGGGAGCACTGTCTGGTCCTATCACCTCTACATACTGTAACTCAGGGAGCACTGTCTGGTCCTATCACCTCTACATACTGTAACTCAGGGAGCACTGTCTGCTCCTATCGCCTCTACATACTGTAACTCAGGGAGCACTGTCTGGTCCTATCACCGCTACATACTGTAACTCAGGGAGCACTGTCTGGTCCTATCACCTCTACATACTGTAACTCAGGGAGCACTGTCTGGTCCTATCACCTCTACATACTGTAACTCAGGGAGCACTGTCTGGTCCTATCACCTCTACATACTGTAACTCAGGGAGCACTGTCTGCTCCTATCGCCTCTACATACTGTAACTCAGGGAGCACTGTCTGGTCCTATCACCTCTACATACTGTAACTCAGGGAGCACTGCCTGGTCCTATCACCTCTACATACTGTAACTCAGGGAGCACTGTCTGGTCCTATCACCTCACCTATACATACTGTAACTCAGGGAGCACTGTCTGGTCCTATCACCTCTACATACTGTAACTCAGGGAGCACTGTCTGGTCCTATCACCTCTACATACTGTAACTCAGGGAGCACTGCCTGGTCCTATCACCTCTACATACTGTAACTCAGGGAGCACTGTCTGGTCCTATCACCTCACCTCTACATACTGTAACTCAGGGAGCACTGTCTGGTCCTATCACCTCTACATACTGTAACTCAGGGAGCACTGCCTGGTCCTATCACCTCTACATACTGTAACTCAGGGAGCACTGTCTGGTCCTATCCCCTCACCTCTACATACTGTAACTCAGGGAGCACTGTCTGGTCCTATCACCTCTACATACTGTAACTCAGGGAGCACTGTCTGGTCCTATCACCTCTACATACTGTAACTCAGGGAGCACTGTCTGGTCCTATCGCCTCACCTCTACATACTGTAACTCAGGGAGCACTGCCTGGTTCTATCACCTCTATATATTGTAACTCAGGGAGCACTGTCTGGTCCTATCACCTCTACATACTGTAACTCAGGGAGCACTGTCTGGTCCTATCACCTCTACATACTGTAACTCAGGGAGCACTGTCTGGTCCTATCACCTCTACATACTGTAACTCAGGGAGCACTGTCTGGTCCTATCGCCTCTACATACTGTAACTCAGGGAGCACTGTCTGGTCCTATCGCCTCTACATACTGTAACTCAGGGAGCACTGCCTGGTCCTATCACCTCACCTCTACATACTGTAACTCAGGAAGAAATACACACACAGGATACCTGTATACGTAACACTCCCAAAGTACAGGTGTGCCTGAAAATAGCTGTGCAGTGATGCTCCCCATCCAACCTGACAGAGCTTGAGAGGATCTGCAGAGAAGAATGGGAGAAACTCCCCAAATACAGGTGTGCCAAGCTTGTAGCGTCATACCCAAGAAGACTTGAGGCTGTAATCGCTGCCAAAGGTGCTTCAAGCAAGTACTGAGCAAAGGGTCTGAATACTTATGTAAAATGTGATACTTATTTTTATGAATTAGCAAAACATTTATTTTTGCTTTGTCATTATGGGGCATTGTGATGTCATTATGGGGCATTGTGATGTCATTATGGGGTATTGTGATGTCATTATGGGGTATTGCGATGTCATTATGGGGAATTGTGACGTCATTATGGGGTATTGTGATGTCATTATGGGGCATTGTGATGTCATTATGGGGCATTGTGATGTCATTATGGGGCGTTGTGATGTCATTATGGGGCATTGTGATGTCATTATGGGGCATTGTGATGTCATTATGGGGCATTGTGTGTAGATTGATTAGGGGGGTCACAACTATTTCATCCATTTTAGAATAAGGCTGTAATGTAACAAAATGTGGAAAAAGTCAAGTGGTCTGAATACCTTCCGAATGCACTTTATATAACGCTCTGTACCCGAATTACAAAATGCTTTTCAAGTATTCTAGTCCACTGGCTCCATACAGATGTGTCTAAAAGCCCATTGCCCAGAGTAGATAGTCCTCCAGAAGTTACCAGACTGAGAGAGAGTTCTGGACGGACAGACTAGACTCCCTATTCATTCTGTTCGTCATCCCTTTGCATACAAGTCATCAGCACTCAACCTTTACACCCAGATTCCACAGGAGATTTACTGGGGCTGTCAGTAAACAACAGCACCTTGTTAAAGCCAAGGGGGGCTGGTGCACCTTTAATGGAAAGATGCTTTAAACAGGAGCTGCCAGTGAAGACGGTCGAGCTGATGGAGAACTGCAGAATATTACACAGTCTGCTACAACACTGCTTTATTATAATACCCTGTATGGATGAGCTGATAGAGACCTGTATTATAATACCCTGTATGGATGAGCTATATAGAGACTGTATTATAATACCCTGTATGGATGAGCTGATAGAGACCTGTATTATAATACCCTGTATGGATGAGCTATATAGAGACCTGTATTATAATACCCTGTATGGATGAGCTATATAGAGACTGTATTATAATACCCTGTATGGATGAGCTATATAGAGACTGTATTATAATACCCTGTATGGATGAGCTGATAGAGACCTGTATTATAATACCCTGTATGGATGAGCTGATAGAGACCTGTATTATAATACCCTGTATGGATGAGCTGATAGAGACCTGTATTATAATACCCTGTATGGATGAGCTGATAGAGACTGTATTATAATACCCTGTATGGATGAGCTGAGAGATACTGTATTATATTATCAACGCTACATAACTAGCTACATTAGCACATCCTCAACGCTACATAACCAGCTACATTAGCACGGCCTCAACGCTACATAACCATCTACATTAGCACAGCCTCAACGCTACATAAGTAGCTACATTAGCACATCCTCAACGCTACATAACTAGCTACATTAGCACGGCCTCAACGCTACATAACCAGCTACATTAGCATGGCCTCAACGCTACATAACCAGCTACATTAGCACGGCATCAACGCTACATAAGTAGCTACATTAGCACGGCATCAACGCTACATAACCAGCTACATTAGCACTGCATCAACGCTACATAGCTAGCTACATTAGCATGGCCTCAACGCTACATAACCAGCTACATTAGCACGGCCTCAACGCTACATAACCAGCTACATTAGCACGGCATCAACGCTACATAAGTAGCTACATTAGCACGGCATCAACGCTACATAACTAGCTACATTAGCATGGCCTCAACGCTACATAACCAGCTACATTAGCACATCCTCAACGCTACATAACTAGCTACATTAGCATGGCCTCAACGCTACATAACCATCTACATTAGCACATCCTCAATGCTACATAACCAGCTACATTAGCACGGCCTCAACGCTACATAAGTAGCACGGCCTCAAAGCTACATAAGTAGCACGGCCACATATCAAATGTCCCTTTAATTGAATTATTGTCGTGTTGCTAATTCCCTGCCCTCTGCGTACATATGGAGACTGTTGTAACCTGCCATCACTGATTACAACACAATCTCCTCCTGTCCTCTCCTGGCAGAGAGTCGATGGGACGTGTTAAGCCACTGTCGACTACATTTCAAATGGTACCTTGTCCCCTACGTAGTGCACTACTTTTGCCCCAGAGCGCAGGACAACCTATTCCCCACTATAATAGGGTGCCATAGGGGACAGAGCCAGGGGACAACACTGTTATAGAGCCATGGCCCCGGATTCGTCTAATGTGGGACATCAGATATCCTGTTAGAGGAAGGTGTGGATGGACTCGATTTTCACAGCAGAGGAAATGTTACACTTCCTATTTGGTTCTTGCTGAGCAGGCAGGAAGGATGTGTTCCAAGTGGAACCCTATTCCCTACATAGTGCACTACTTTAGACCAGGGCCCTATTCCCTATATAGTGCACTACTTTAGACCAAATGGCACACTATGCCCTATATAGTGCACTACTTTAGACCAGGGCCCTATAGAACCCTATTCCCTATATAGTGCACTACTTTAGACCAGGGCCCTATAGAACCCTATTCCCTATATAGTGCACTACTTTAGACCAGGGCCCTATTCCCTATATAGTGCACTACTTTAGACCAGGGCCCTATAGAACCCTATTCCCTATATAGTGCACTACTTTAGACCAGGGCCCTATAGAACCCTATTCCCTATATAGTGCACTACTTTAGACCAGGGCCCTATGCCCTATATAGTGCACTACTTTAGACCAGGGCCCTATAGAACCCTATTCCCTATATAGTGCACTACTTTAGACCAGGGCCCTATAGAACCCTATTCCCTATATAGTGCACTACTTTAGACCAGGGCCCTATTCCCTATATAGTGCACTACTTTAGACCAGGGCCCTATAGAACCCTATTCCCTATATAGTGCACTACTTTAGACCAGGGCCCTATAGAACCCTATTCCCTACATAGTGCACTACTTTAGACCAAATGGAACCCTATTCCCTACATAGTGCACTACTTTAGACCAAATGGAACCCTATTCCCTACATAGTGCACTACTTTAGACCAAATGGAACCCTATTCCCTACATAGTGCACTACTTTAGACCAAATGGAACCCTATTCCCTATATAGTGCACTACTTTAGACCAAATGGAACCCTATTCCCTACATAGTGCACTACTTTAGACCAAATGGAACCCTATTCCCTATATAGTGCACTACTTTAGACCAAATGGAACCCTATTCCCTATATAGTGCACTACTTTAGACCAAATGGAACCCTATTCCCTACATAGTGCACTACTTTAGACCAAAGCCCTTTGGGCCCTACAGTATAAAGGGGACTGGGTGTCATTTAGAAGGTAGCGTAGACTAGTTTTGTTGAAAGAGTCTGAATTCACGAAAAACCTCTGTATACAAAATCAATCGTGTTAGATGTTAGGATTTAAAAATAGATTTTATCAAACAAAACTACGCTACATTTTATCTCTGGGACCGTCAGGATGACAAATCAGAGCAAGATTACTGAATGTAAGTACATTATTTACCATCAGAGGTGAATGTATCAAACCAGTTGCCTTGATAAAAGTGTTTTGTTGTGCACTATCCTCCAAACAATAGCATGGTATTTTTCCCCCCCCCGCTGTAATAGCTTCTGTAAATTGGACACTGCAGTTGGATTAACAATCATTTAAGCTTTCTGACGATATAAGACAAGTCCATGTCCCGGAAAGTTGGTCGTTGTTTACAACCCCATTCTAGTCACATTATCGCATACTGAGCAGCAACTGTCCCGATTTCGGGACCCTGATCGTGGTAGAGGTTATAATCGGGCCCCTGGTTTTTAAATGAACCATATGAAACAGGCTGGTATTTATGTGTATTAAACGAGGGCCGCATGGCAAGATGTGGGGCTGTGAGAAATGAACCACCTCTGGTGTTTGCTTGCCAAGCGTTTTAACGCTGTCAAATAAATACAATGATGCCAGTCCTTTTCTCCTGAGGATAATCTGTGACAATAATGATAATCTGTTTATAATGGGGTTATAATTATGATAATCTGTTATGTGTTTTATTGTCTTGGAGTAGAAAGGTCACCCTTGAATATTCCTATTAATTATTTTGTTGTAATTAGGAAGTGGAAGGAGCAGGAAGTCATTTTGATCTCCCACTCCCATTCGTCTGGAGTTGAAAGCTGAATGGGCTGAAATGGAGGAGAATTCAAAGGGATCATCAACATAGCGTAGCGTAGCGTAGCGTAGCATAGCGTAGCGTCTGAGAAAGCTGAATGGGCTGAAATGGAGGAGAATTCAAAGGGATCATCAGCGTAGCGTACCGTAGCGTAGCGTAGCATACCGTAGCGTAGCGTAGCGTACCGTAGCGTACCGTAGCGTAGCATAGCGTAGCGTCTGAGAAAGCTGAATGGGCTGAAATGGAGGAGAATTCAAAGGGATCATCAGCGTAGCGTACCGTAGCGTAGCGTAGCATACCGTAGCGTAGCGTAGCGTACCGTAGCGTACCGTAACGTAGCATAGCGTAGCGTCTGAGAAAGCCTGGAGTTGAATCTTCACCGTCTGAGAAAGCTGAATAGGCTGAAATGGAGGAGAATTCAAAGGGATCCCCTTGGATTGAGGAAGGTACCGTTACTGGATCATCAACGTAGCGTAGCGTAACGTAGTGTAGTGTAGCATAGCGTAGCGTAGCGTAGTGTAGCATAGCGTAGCGTAGTGTAGGGTAGCATAACGTAACATATCATATATCATACCATAATGTAGCATAACATACTGTAGCTCTAAAGCTCTCAGCTCCTTTACCAGGCTCAGTATGAATCAATCCTTCAGTAGGAACTCTATGTTATTGGTCCTTCACCAGGCTCAGTATGAATCAATCCTTCTGTAGGAACTCTCTCTATGTTATTGGTCCTTCACCAGGAACTCTCTCTATGTTATTGACATGGTAGGTACTTCACCAGGCTCAGTATGAATCAAACCTTCTGTAGGAACTCTCTCTATGTTATTGGTCCTTCACCAGGAACTCTCTCTATGTTATTGACATGGTAGGTCCTTCACCAGGCTCAGTATGAATCAATCCTTCTGTAGGAACTCTCTCTATGTTATTGGACCTTCACCAGGAACTCTCTCTATGTTATTGACATGGTAGGTCCTTCACCAGGCTCAGTATGAATCAAACCTTCTGTAGGAACTCTCTCTATGTTATTGGTCCTTCACCAGGAACTCTCTCTATGTTATTGGACCTTCACCAGGCTCAGTATGAATCAATCCTTCTGTAGGAACTCTCTCTATGTTATTGACATGGTGGGTCCTTCACCAGGTTTCCACATGTTGTTACGTTACAGCCTTATTCTAAAATGTATTAAATCGTTTTTTTCTCATTAAACTACACACAATACCCCTTAATGACATCACAATACCCCATAATGACATCATAATACCCCATAATGACATCATAATACCCCATAATGACATCATAATACCCCATAATGACATTATAATTCCCCATAATGACATCATAATACCCCATAATGACATCATAATACCCCATAATGACAAACCCAAAAACTTTTTTTTTTACATCTTTGCAAATTTATCAAATAAAAAAACAGAAATATCACATTTTCATAAGTTTTCAGACCCTTTACTCAGCACTTTGTTGAAGCACCTTTGGCAGCGATTACAGCCTCGAGTCTTCTTGGGTTTGATGCTACAAGCTTGGTACACCTGCATTTGGGGAGTTTCTCCCATTCTTCTCTGCAGATCCTCTCAAGCTCTGTCAGGTTGGATGGGGAGCGTCGCTGCACAGCTATTTTCAGGTCTCTCCAGAGATGTTCGATCAGGTTCAAGTCCGGGCTCTGGCTGGGCCACTCAAGGACATTCAGAGACTCGAAGCCACTCCTGCATTGTCTTGGCTGTCTGCTTAGGGTCGTTGTCCTGTTGGAAGGTGAACCTTCGCCCCAGTCTGAGGTCCTGAGCACTCTGGAGCAGGTTTTCATCAAGGATCTCTCGCTCAAACCTGACTAGTCTCCCAGTCCCTGCCGTTGAAAAACATCCCCACAGCATGATGCTGCCTCTAACATGCTTCACTGTAGGGATGGTGCCAGGTTTCCTCCAGACGTGACGCTTGGCATTCAGGCCAAATAGTTCAATCTTGATTTCATCAGACCAGAGAATCTTGTTTCTCATGGTCTGAGAGTTTTTAGGTGCCTTTTGGCAAACTCCAAGCGGGCTGTCATGTGCCTTTTACTGAGGAGTGGCTTCCGTCTGGCCACTCCACCATAAAGACCTGATTGGTGAAGTGATGCAGAGATGGTTGTCCTTCTGGAAGGTTCTCCCATCTCCACAGAGGAACTCTGGAGCTCTGTCAGAGTGACCATTGGGTTCTTGGTCACCTCCCTGACCATGGCCCTTCTCCCCCGATTGATGAGTTTGGCCGGGCGGCCAGCTCAAGGAAGAGTCTTGGTGGTTCCAAACTTCTTCCATTTTAGAATGATGGAGGTCACTGTGTTCTTGGGGACCTTCAATGCTGCAGACATTTTTTTGGTACCTTTCCCCAGATCTGTGCCTCGACACAATTCTGTCTCGGAGCTCTACGGACAATTCCTTCAACCTCATGGCTTGGTTTTTGCTCTGACATGCACTGTCAACTGTGGGACCTTGTATAGACAGGTGTGTGCCTTTCCAAATCATGTCCAACCAATTGAATTTACCACAGGTGGACTCCAATCAAGTTGTAGAAACATCTCAAGGATGATCAATGGAAACAGGATGCACCTGAGCGTAATTTAGAGTCTCATAACAAAGGGTCTGAACACTTTTTTTATTTCTATTTCTAATTTCTAAAAACCTGTTTGTTTTGTCATTGGGGTATTGTGTGTAGATTGAGGGGGAAAAAATGAATGTAATAAAATGTTAAATAAGGCTGTAAACTAACACAACGTGGAAAAAGTCAAGGGGTCTGAATACTTTCCGAAGGCCCTGTAGGTTATAGTGTGATGATGTTAGATAGCTGAAGGCCCTGTAGGTTATAGTGTGATGTTAGATAGCTGAAGGCCCTGTAGGTTATAGTGTGATGTTAGATAGCTGAAGGCGCTGTAGGTTATAGTGTGATGATGTTAGATAGCTGAAGGCGCTGTAGGTTATAGTGTGATGATGTTAGATAGCTGAAGGCCCTGTAGGTTATAGTGTGATGATGTTAGATAGCTGAAGGCCCTGTAGGTTATAGTGTGATGATGTTAGATAGCTGAAGGCCCTGTAGGTTATAGTGTGATGATGTTAGATAGCTGAAGGCCCTGTAGGTTATAGTGTGATGATGTTAGATAGCTGAAGGCCCTGTAGGTTATAGTGTGATGATGTTAGATAGCTGAAGGCCCTGTAGGTTATAGTGTGATGATGTTAGATAGCTGAAGGCCCTGTAGGTTATAGTGTGATGATGTTAGATAGCTGAAGACACTGTAGGTTATAGTGTGATGATGTTAGATAGCTGAAGGCGCTGTAGGTTATAGTGTGATGATGTTAGATAGCTGAAGGCCCTGTAGGTTATAGTGTG